>NC_141035.1:10495000-10662500 GCF_052040795.2 Danio rerio | reverse complement strand
AAAAAGCAATCGTATAACGTAAATTAAATACAAAACACATGCAAATTAATTGCATATATGTATTTAGAAAATATTATGAAATTAATTAAAATTAGGACATAAACCTACTATTATTTATGTTGAAATGATGTACATCTTTCTAAATAAAAAAATTTATTAAATAAATAAATCACAATGCAATTATGTTTTTTTTATTTAAATCAAGAAATCAGAAATATTCCATCAGTCTGATATTAAAAGATTCTATTGATTACATTTTAAAATTAAATTAAAATAATAAATTAAAGTGATAAATGCCAAAATACAATGACATTAAGAACAAATACTAATGATGCTTTAATTAATTCAATTCGACATCTATAATATTATAAGATTCTATTGTTTGCATTCTTTAATTAAAAATAAAAATATTAAGATTTTAAAGCCATAATACAGTGACATAAAAAACAAATATTATGTTTTAATGAACAATTTTTTTAATTCTAATTATGTAATTATTAATTAAATTCAACTTCTCGAATATTATAATATTCTATTAATTACATTCTTTAATTAAAAAATTATTAATTCAAGATTATGAATGCAATATTACCATGAAGTAAAAAAACAAATACTATGAGTGATATATTAATAAATTGTATTCTACATCTTTAATGTCATAAGATTGTATTGATTACATTCTTTAATTGAAAAAATAAATTCAATTAATTCAGTTATTCAAGATTATAAATGCCATATTAACATGATATAAAAATAAATTCTTCTAATGATGTGTTAATTAATAGTAATCAACATCTCTAATATTATAATATTTTATTGATTGCATTCTTTAATAAAAAAAAAGAAATAATGCAAGGTTATAAATGCCATAATACCCTGACATAAAAAAAAAAAAACAAATACTTCTATGGATGTACTACTGTAATTAATTCCTTTCAACATCTCTAACATTATTATATTGTTTATGTTCTTTAATTAAAAATATGAATACTTGAAGATTATAAATGCCATATTACCATTACATAAAAAAATAAATACTACCAATGTGGAATAGAATTAATTAATACATCATCTCTGATACTTTAAGATACTATTAATTACAATCTTTAATTAAAAACAGAATTCAACATGATAAATGTCATTATAATAGGACTTAAAAAATTAAATACAACTAATGATGTATTTATTCTATTCAACATCTCTAATATTATAAGACCATTATTAAATTGAAAATAGAATTAATTCAGCATTATAAGTACCATAATATATAAAAACAAATTATTATTATTAATTTAAGATGATATAATTATTTCTATTAAGCATTTATCATATTATAAGATTATATTGATTACATTATTTAATAAATAAATAGAGTTAATTTAAATTTACAAATGCCATAACACTATAACATAAACAAATACTACTATGAATGTACCTATTAATTCTATTCAACATCTCTTATATTATAAGATTATATTGTTTACGTTCTTGAATTAAAAACAGAATTCATTCAAGGTTGTAAATGTCATTGTACCATGACATAAAAATAAATACTACTAATAATGTATTAATAATTTCTATTCAACATCTCTGTTATACAATTCAAATGGTTACTTACTTTAATTAAAAATATAATTCATTCAAGATTGTAAATGCCATAATACCACGACATAAAAACAAATACTAATGAAATATTAATTAATTCTATTCAACATCTACAATATTATAAGATTCTATTTATTACAGTCTTTAATGAAAAAATGTAATTAATTTAAGATTTTAGATGTGATTATACCATAACATAAAAGACTAATAATGTATTAATTAATTCTATTTAGCTTCTACAAGATTCTTTTGATTACATTCTTTAATTAAAAATATAATTAGTTCAAGGTTATAAATGGCCTTAAAATATGCCATAAAAACAAATACGCTAATTATATATTCTATTTAGCATCTCTAATGTCATAAGAATCTTTTGATTCGGCAAGGCAAGATAATTATTTTATTGATTATAAATGCCATAATACCATGACATAAAAAACAAATACTATGAATGATGTGCTAGTTAATTACTTTACAATTTATTCATAAAAAAGATTGCTCTTAAAAATAGTAATAATTTTCAAACTATAATTTCTTATTCTTTTTGTTGCCTCGGACTCGAAGTTAGACATGTCTTAAACATTGTAACTGCTAGAATTCATGATATCCACCCACATGTAGTTTAATTCCGTCAGTACAACTGTCCCACTTGCCTGTCTAACCTGTGAAGCTGTGCCAGAGGCTGTGCATGTCACTACTGACTGCGATAAAACCGAAGGTCGGAAATGGACAATTCTGGCATTTCCCACCACAGCTTCTCATTTCCTTTTCCTACAACTGCCATTGGCCTCCGCTGTGTCCGCTCTCAGTTGATTCGCTTGATCAATCACAGCCATTAGAAGCACAGAAAGAGGCGAGAGTGTCCCAACTGCTTGTGTAACATGAGCGTTCGGCCGTTACAGCGGTAGTTGGTACCACCCACACACACACACACACGCACTCTCTCTTTCTTTCTCTCTCTTTTTCTCCTGCTCAAGTTGGGTAAATGCAGGATTTGAATGGAATACACATTTGGTCAACTCAGGGTATTTACTTGAATTTACATTTAAGTGATTAAAGCTTTATATACTTCGTGAAGAGGACATGGTGTTGTTTGATTGGTGATCTGATAGTTTTGTAAAAAAATGTAATGTACTTTGCCTTTTGAGATTTTAAAGTGCAAGTGAAGTTTTATAAACGATTTTTGATAGGAGCACATGATATGATTGATCGTGGCTGGTCTCTCATCTGTAATCAGCGATAATTCAATCAGATGAATCCAAGCCTACTATCAATAGGCAGATTTCACCATACTGCTTCATCGTAGTTTTGGAAGAATTCCCCCCTTCCACTCCATCTCCTTCTTTTCCTCTTATACCAGGGGGAGCTGTAGAGACCTAGCTGTTCAAGAGCGGTGGGCTCAATTATCTCAGGGTTCTCTCCTTGGACAGCATGCCAAACCTGGTAAAAGTACAGAGCAACATCTAAGTGTGAACTCTTGAAAGAACATTTAAAGTCTTTAAATTTAATTCAGTTTATTGGCATGACATACATGGGTACCTGTTGTCAAAGTGTACATAGCAGGGGAAAAAAAGTAAAGTAAAACATAATATAAATGAGCAATTCCATTGTTACAGTATGTATGTGACATTTGCAGTAAACTCTCAAAACATAAATACACAGAGAAAGTATATGTTAACTTTATATTGAAACATCTGTTTATATTTTCCAAAAGTATAAACTACAGAGTTATGGGATCAGAAAAATATCAATCTGTAAATTTTTTTTTTCATATTTTAAATGAGAAAAATAAATGGATGTTACAAAAAAGTGAGCGAGTTTATAGAACATAGAAATTCTGTAAATGAAACTGCACAACCCCAAAAAACATTAATCAAAAGGATACGAGTCGATGGTCTATAGAACAAAAATAATTGATTTTATTATATTTGACATTTTTTGCATTTATGAGGGTAAAAACTTTGTTATAGATGTGACATATCTCCGTTATGGATGTGACTGATGTGAAATTGGCACTTGTGTGATTTTGGTAAATCAAATCAAATAGTTTGAAAACATTAATAGACATTTTGAGTATTTTTAAAGCACGTTAAAATACTTGCTTACACAAAAAATGTGAAAACAAAATGTTTCGATATTTTGGTGAAAACATAATTTTTTTGATATTGTGTGTGGTGAAATTCTGTTTTAATTTCACAAAAAGTCACGAGTCACAAAATATTTCACGTGAACTGGATGGAAATAAGCTAAGCCAGACAAAAGTAAATATATCCAGCTTTTTTCCTGAGTTCCGCAAATACACGCAAATAGAGGCTTCTCACGGCATAAATGACGAATGTCACAAATGACACAACTTAGGTCAGAGTTATTAGACCCCCTTTGAATTTTTTTTTCTTTTTAAACTATTTCCCAAATGTTGTACAGCAGAGGAAGGGACTTTTCACAGTATGCCTGATAATATTTTTTCTTCCTGAGAAAGTCTGATTTGTTTCATTTTGGCTAGAATAAAAGCAGTTTATAATTTTTTAAACACCATTTTAAGGTCAAAGTTATACGAAAAAAACACTCTTGTCGTAGTGTAATTTGAGCAGAAAAGAATAGTGTCTCTCATCCTCTGTTTATTAATCTTAGTGTTTACATATTGTCCATTCTTTAAGAAACATGATTTTGTTTGTTTTCATTTCTCTATATCGAGATAATCACTGAATTTTCTGAGAAATTGCTTTGCTTCATTGCTTATTTAATAGATAATTTGCCAATATTGTGGATCTGTTTAGAGCTGAACAACATTAAAGTTTGAACACCAAACTCTCTCTCTGTTTCTCTCTTCTGGTCCTGATCTGACTTCACCTCCCAAACATGTCTGTTTGCATAATCCATCGCTACATTCCTGCATGATCCTATCGGGGAGGAAGGTGACTGTTCTGTCCCTGCTCCAAACACCCTCGCCGCACTGTTGTTGTCGACTGGAAAAGTGTACTAGATGTGCATTCGTTGGTTGTTTTGTGTGTCTGGGTGGGGGGGGTCAGCAAGTTTCCAGAGTCCCGTGTCAGCTGCGAGCCCGGCCTGTTGTTTTGCAGAGGGGCGCTGGGAAGTCCTTGCCCTCCGAGGTCAGATCCGAACACCTCCCAGTTCCTGCTTTGACAGACAAACCAGCGCTCAAATAGACATTCGCCTTGTTCCACATCATCTGACATGCTCTGGATTCGCTCTCAGTGCTGAAATTGCAGACAGCTGGATGTCCTTTGAGGGACGCTCGGATAAATACCTCCACTCGGGTTGAGTAAATGAGTCTGTATAGATTACTATACCATGGAGGATCAGCAGTAGTGATCCGACTAGTGAGACCTCTTAAAGCCACAGTGTGTACGATTTTTTTTATTAAGAGATAGACTAGAACAGTTTTATATCAAAGAGTACACTATAGAATACACAAGACACGTGTAACTCGTATAGTTTTGAATGGGGAAATGTATAACAGTCAATATGGTGAATGAAGCCCCGCCTTCTAGTATAAGAGCCAATCATCGATCGATAAAGACCACGGGTGTCAAACTCTGTTTGGGCCTCAGCTCTGCACAGTTTAGTTCCAATTAAATACACCTGATCAAAGCACTTGAGTTCTTCAGGCTTGTTTGAAGGTAAGTGTGTTAAAGCAGGGTTGGAACTAAAACATGTAGCAAAATCGTCACATATAATTACAGAAGGCTTCTCAAAATAATTAGCGGGTTTATTGTTTAAAAAACATGATATGGTCATCGACATCTTTGGTAGAAAACAGTTTTCGTGGAAAGTAAAAATGCAGTGTGAGTGCAGGCCATTGGAAGAGAGGGAAAGGGGCACAAGCACGCTTTAGCCCCATACCTACAGTGAGTAAGCCCTTAAAGAGACTTTGGTTATACAGTGTTGTGGTAAAGCATTACAAGTAACACGATGTAATATTATATATGTATATAATATAATATATGTATCAATAATATAATATATGTAATAATAGTACTTTTCTAATGAGTAAAGTAAAAAAAAAAGTAATAATATTTGAGTTACAATTTTTAATAAAAGTTATATGAGTTACTATTTAATTTAATTTAAATTTTTTTTTTAAAGCAAATTGCTGAAATAAAATTAAGATCACATTAAATCATGCACTCAATTAGAGAATGTGCTTTCTGCAGGAACAGACAGAAAACAAAATGCCGGGTCAGAGCCTTACATCTCTGCGAGGGAAGTATTCTCATTATTTTCAATGCATTATTTTAAATTGTCGCCATGGACAGTGATTTTACTAAACTAAAGACAAAAAGAAGAAAAGTAGCAAACACATTGCTTTAAAGGGGTGGTCCACTACGATATCATATTTTAAACTTTAGTTGATGTGTAATGTTGCTGTGTGAACATAAACAACATCTCTGAAAGTAAAAAGTTCTAAAAAAAGTTCAATGCAGACCTTGGTTTTTACTGAGTTAGCTTAGCAAACCTTACAATGAACGAATTTTGGGGACTACAAAAAATACTTCCGGTCCATGTGAGATCACAAATGTTACCGCGCACACACACTGTGCAGTTAAGGCCCGTGGCCAGAGGCGCTGTAACGTTATAGCAGAGAGAGCTAAAATGCGTCCAAACGCTGCTGTTTCCACAAAGCTTTGTCTGTATTTGGGCATCCGAAGGACACGACACAAAGACAGAAGTGCTTACAGTTCAATATCAATTATGTTTTTAGAGAATTATAAAATACATAGCAAGCATGATTTGACTAAACAGCTCCAGAATCTCTCCCAGTTCGGTGCTGGATTTGGTTAAAATCTCCTACAACCTGTTAGTGTTTTTATTTGTTAAAATTGATCATGACATGCTTAGTGTCTAGTGATAAGAGTATGTTGTAGCAACGATGTAAACAATGGGAAATGCTGTTTTGCACCGCAAACGATTTAGCTACAAATTTATATTTATCAGTCAAACTGCTGTAAGCACACACACACACACACACACACACACACACACACACACACACACACACACACACTCACACACACTTTACCAGTGTCTCTATATGAGTGTGCGTGACTTTGCATTGATTCTCTTAGGCAGCTTTTCCATGCGTTTTACATCTCAAATAATAAAGTTGCAAAAGATATGTGGATGATTCATATTACTTACACATGCATATTCCGGATATATGTAAAAGACGTTGTGTAACGCGTTGAGTTAAAAAGAAATGCAGGATAGCTCACCTAACTCGTGGTAGCAGCAGAAAAATAAATCAAGGCTCACACAGGTCACATCCCACATCTTGTGCTTTATTCTTCTGTCGCAAAATATTACAGAAAATAACTTAATCCGCAAATCGCAGCACATTATGATGATGACCAATCAAAGTCACTCGAGGGCGGGCCTTTCAGAGGAACTAGGAAATATATCAGTCGTTTTCATGTTAGCAGAGTAGCTTTATATAATAAAAGTGAGATTTATGAAAAATAACATGTTTTCCTTTAAGTGAAACATGAACACACATTGCTTTGCATCTTTAAACAAAACCAAGCCTTAGAATTACATTCTGGACCAGCCCTTTAAACTTTCGATAAGTCGTATATACTGTACAACATGTATAGACCTGGGGTCAAGAAGTTGTCAGAACATAACATTATCCTTTTTTTTTCATGCAATCATGAGCAGTCTCATATCCTTCACTTGGTGGGCAAGTAGAAAACAGAAAACTACACCTTTGATGACAACGATGATTGTTTCCTGCTTGTCGCTTGCTTACTTAGTGTAAGATAAAGTATAAATGACATCATTTATCCTCAATGGGTTATGGCTTCCTTTATATGAGCCTCTTATTTGACTTTTTTTTTTTTCTGACCTCTCTTTAGACAGGAAATTACAGTCAAGATGGAGGGTCTTTATATAGTAAATAGCCTGGCCTTCAGTGCGTCCTGTGGTGCTACCTGTTTGTGTTGTAAGCTGAAAGCGCGACGGCAGCGGTAGCTTGTTCCAGACTTCCTTTGGATGGCACCTACAGGAAATGTTCAGCCTGCGGCCTCATGAGGAGAGGAAATGAGTGGGATGTGTTCGGGGTTGCTTTTTAACATTGCCGAAGTCTGCTGTTCCTTCTGAGGGTTAAAATTGAAGTGTGTTTTCACCATAGGAAATCAAAATCTGTTGATAGAGATCTTGCGCCTCAACAAAAAGGCTTGAGCTCCTTTTATTAGTCCTTATTGACAATGTGTTCAAGTTATTTATATACTGAGGAGCCACTTTATTAGGAGCTCAATTGCTTGTTAATGCAAAATGGCTGCATATAAGCCCCTATATGTGTGGTCAGGATGATTTCGTGAAGCTCAAACTGAGTATCGGAATGAGGAAGAAAAATGACTCAAAGTGACTTTGAAAGTGGCATGATTGTTGGTGCCAGACGAGCTGGCTTGCGCCTTTCAGAAATGCTGATCTACTGAGATTTTTATGCACAATCATCTCTAGGGTTTACAAAAAGTGGTCAGAAATAGAGAAAATATCCAGTGAGCGGCAGTTCTGTGGGCACAATGTTTGTTGATGTCGGAGGTCAGATAGGGATGGCCGGACTGGTTTGGGCTGATAGAAAAAGGTGACAGTTAACCAAATAACACCTTGTTACAACTGTGGCCTTTTTTTTTTTCAAACTGTGGCCGTTTGATGTACCCTATGTTCAAAAACTGTGGTTTTTGAACATAGGGTACATCAAACCTTGATGCAGATGAGCTGAGGCAGCAGAAGAAGTAGAGATACTGTTGACACTCCTATTTATAAATATAATTCAATTGTAGCCTCGGTTTGCTGTTATTATCAGATATGACAGCAAACTGAGGCTATAATTCACGCAGGATTAGCAAGTATGCTCAATAGACTATTGGAAAAAAGTTGCCTGATGGTCTTAGAGTTGATTTCTGCTGCAACCTTCAGATTGTAGAGTCATTTTTTATTTAAACAACATGACTGCATGGATCCGTCCTGCATTGTGACAAGTGTTCATGTTCCTGATGATGGCTTACCTGAACACTTGCCGGTGTCATCAGATCTGCAGACTTGGGCATTCATATGTGGAAATTTATCCGATATGAATCGGATCCATGCCCTCGTGTCTACAGTGTAAGCAGATAGATTGGATTTTCACCTGTCAATGGGAGTCGCGTATCATTAAAAACCGTAGCAAATTGTCAACTCTGATGCTTTTATTTCAGAACAGACTTCAGCAGATTTCCAAACCTTAAATCTCTTAAAAACTAGCACTAAAAAAGCTTTTTTTAAAGAGCCCATATTATACATGTAATAGGGTCATATTTTGGTTGTAAGGGTCTCTAACAACAGTCTAATATGCATGCAAGGTCAAAAAGCACTTTCATGGTCGTATAATCTGCATTTATTTTTACCTAATTATCCCAGCGACTCCCATATGAATTGTCCAGTGATTCATTTGTTTCCAAACCCCTCCTTAGCGCAAAGCTAATCTGCCCTGATTGGACCAATGACAGTCTGTTGCAATTAGTTGACACGGACTGCCTTCAGCGAGAGACAGAGTGAAATGCCCAGTAGCTAATCAACAATATAGTAGTCACAGTGCATACATGCTCGATAGTGTAAAGCAGGTCGCACACCAGAAGCGCCGCTCGGCGCCGCGACACATCGCGTTCATGACAGTTTAAAGTATCAAACACCAGACGCGCACATTCGAATGATATTTAACATGAAACTAATCAGATGGCGCTCTGTGGCGCGGCTGAAAAATGAACTGCGTCCTGAGCCGTCGCCGGGCGCCGCCGACTTGCGGCGCCGTAGTGTGTATCCTGATAGAAACCTATATTTAGACTTCTAAAATTCATGGTGCTATGTGGCGCTGCGCGGCGCGCCGCCGTGCGGCACTTCTGGTGTGCGACCTGCTTAAGGCGTGGATTTTAGCTGCCAGTGGTTGAATGTCTATAACTCATGTCATTATGACCTATTCGCTATTATTTGTAGGAAACACAGTTTAGATATGTTTAGGGTAAGAGGTGTGTGAGTTATTGCCGTCCATCACGATGTCAGAAATATCAAAACAAAACCAACTTAACTCCTTTAGCGCCCCTCACACAGCTTGATCCACGCTAGCATTTCTCCTCTTGGGTTTTTGGTTTTGCAAAGGGAAAAAATTCTACCATCCCGTCCAAACTTTAAGGATACCGACTATCAGATTTGCACAATATGCACTCGCTTGAAAGCTTGACAGAGCCCCTGCGCGTAGCTACAGTTGCTAAGCCACGTTTGGTGGGTGGCGGTTTTTGGGTGTGGCTTAGTGAAGGGTCAATTGAGGAGGCATTTAGTAATTGAACAAGGAGAGACAATGCACACAAGAAATGCTAATTATACAAAATAAACTAGTAGTGCTAGTTAGGAGTCAGGTGTTTTTTTATAGAGAGAGAAGAGTGTTTCTACAGGTGGTTTGTCAAGCCAATTCACCCGTGTGAAGCACAATGAGTGCTTTGAAATAACAAAACAATATGCAGCCGATCTTCTAAAACAGCAGACAACTGTATGACAGTAAAACACCAACACTCATGAAATAAGGTTTCCTTGGGTATTAATAAGTACTTAGGTCATATTCACCCATATTGTAATACCAAAGATAGAAAAACTACTAACAACATTAGTATAACAACGTTACATTTAAAGATTGCCCTCTCACATTTATTAGGAACAGAGATGAAGAACTGAAGTAGATTTTTCTTGACAACTTTTTTACTTTTACTCCTTACACTTTTAAACCACAGTCGTTACTTACGTTTTCATTTGTTTGGTGGCACGATTTATATTATTTCTTGTCATTGTGCAATTTGAGCACCTTTTTGATGCAGTCAGTGTATTTTCATTATTGAATGTCTGCGTGCTGTAGTGTGTTACTTTTTCAACCAAGGCTATCACCCACCTTATGTTGGCTAGTTTATGGAGTTTACTATGAGAAAGGCAAGGAAGAGACAGAGGGAGTCAGTGAATTTGACATGACTGATGCTGCTCTGTTTACACGATAATAAGACACTTTTTGCTCAATCAGATCACAGGTTCACAAGAGAGACAAAATCCGGTTCAAAAATATGCTTACAAATGATCTCTTGTCCACTTCTGATCATACTGCATGAGATTTCTCTGGCCTTTCAATCTAATGCTGCGAAAAAAAGTGCTTTTTTGAAAAGATTTGTACATTTTAGTACTAAAACAACCAAATACTTTATAAAAACTTTATGCATTAAGATTTATTTCCTTCATTTACGATGAGTTCATATTTACTAATACAGAATTTATACTGTTATTTTAACAGATTTTTTTGCATATAGGCATACTTGTAGTCACATATGTGTATGTAGCTTTTAGCATGGAATAAATATATTTACATAATTGTTTATTCATTCAATAAAATATCCACAATGCCCTGGAAAAAATAACCCACTAAAATAACCAATAATGAAGAGCTGCTGAAGCAAAAAAAAAAAGAAATAAAATAAAATAACAATTGTTTACAGTCAAATACGATAAGTATATCATAAATTATATATATATATTTAAAAAAAATTATATATAAAATATAAAACAATTCTATATATTTTGGACTGAATTCTGTGTAAAGTGCAAGACATTATTTTTATGAACATTAATGGCAGCTGTTGTTTTTGATCCAACAGCCAAAAAACTACGTAATGATTGCTGTGAGTTTTTATCAGGATGGTAATACATGGGAGGAAAGTAGATATTCACCTACATAGTGAAACTAAAACATGTAGTAGTTATGGGTACTTTTTACTTAAGTACATTCTTGAGGCCGTACATCCTTACTTTTACTTAAGTGCAAAAGTGTTATTAGTACTTCAACTTTTATCAGAGTCATTGACTAAAGGATTTGTGTATTTTTGCCATCTCTAAAGCAAAAAACAAAACAATAAAACAAAATAAAATACAGTATTCTAACTTTCTGGTAGGTTACAACCAGATAAAATGTCCAGTGACATTGGGTCCAGTGCCTGTTATTTGGGACTTAAAGTCTGAAGGAAGTCTATGTTTAAACAAGGACTCTTCTTACGGTCTCTCAAAACCTCCATTGTGTGTTTTCTGCCAGTTTTAGAAGCTAATTTACAACTGGGTGACATTCATTTAAATTCCCTCCAAATTTGCAAAGCATGCCGACTAATTATGTAGACGCATGAAGCACCTTGATGTTGATTTAAAACAAATAAATATGCCACACACTTGACAAAAAGGATGTTTGTTCAAATTTATTTAAAATGAGATGCAACAACACACTTATTTTTTGTGAGGACAACATAAATGTTTTATGTTCAATCCACTTACATTAGCAGTAACTAATAAGTCAACTTAAAGAGCCCCTATTTATGGGTTTTTGAAAACAACCTTCTATGTAGTGTGTAACAAAGCTCTAAGTTAAGTGAAATATCAAGCTAAGGTTTAAATATGAAAGTGTGCCATCTTTAAAACTATTAAATCATCTACAGTTTTGAAACCAGAAGTTTACATTCACTGCATACAAAGAAACATAACCAATTAAAAAAAGATCAGATGTTAATGTGACAACTTTTTCTCTTTTAGATAAGTTAGGATAATCAATTTTGTTTCTTTTATGCTTAGCAGAATAATGAGAATGATATTTTTGAGAAATTGTTATAACTTTTCTTGAAAGTCTAAAGCTTACAAACAATAAGATTATTATGCTTCTGAAAAAGCTCAGATGATGGTGTCAAGGTTTTGGAAGTTTGTAATTGGCTAATTGAGAACATTTGAGGTCATTGGAGGCTCAACTGTAGAATAGTATTTAAGGAAAATCTCAAAAGCACTGCTTCCTTTTGTGACAACATGCAATAATCAACAAGCCAGAATAAAAAAAAAAAAGCCAGACTACAATTTGCTAAATTACACTGGGGAAAAGACACATTTTTTAAAGACATGTCCTGTGGTCTGATGGAACTAAGGGCCTACTCACACTATGCCATTCGTACCGTGCCCAGGCCCGTTTCCCGGATCGTTTGAGAAGTGTGAGTGCGCTGAATCGGGCTCAAGCACGGTTCACTTGGCCGGCCCTGGCCTGGTTGAGCGCGGTTCACTTGGGCTTTGGCACGGTACGCTTGTGTGTGAGTGCAAAACGCGCCAAAGCCCAAAACTTAAAGCGAGACATGACTTTTACGGGGCTGTTTCATATGGATTTATTAATCATTCTTACTGTTCAGTGAACGCAAACTGCCGTAGATTATTAAAGACGAGAACTCCTCACAGCAAGACAGCTGCGCGGCTTCAGCAGCACGAGAGCTATATGATTGTTTTTGAGCGCCAAAAGTGGCGGATCTGTTCGCCGAAATATCTGATGCGTGTCACCACATCCCTAAGGACTGTTTGGCGAAATATTTGACTGCATGTCACTGCATAACATACGACTGAAACTATATAACTAGAGAAATCTCCACTGTGCTGCTGATTGAGAGAGCGCTTCTCACTGAACAGCGCAGCAGCGATGATGTAAGCGTGCCGAGGCCCATTTGTGGTGTGAGCGCGGGCCGTCGGGGGAGACAGGAGGGGGGACAAGCGTGCTTTGGCCCGGTTTGAGGCAACTGTACGTAGTGTGAGTACGGCCTAAGATTGAACTGTTTGGCCATAATGACCAGTGTTACATTTGGAGGACAAAGGGGAAATCTTACAATCCTAGGATCACCATCCCAACTGTGAATTATGGGGGCAGCAGCATCATGTTGTGGGGCTGTTTTGCTGCAGGAGGGACTGGTCCACTTCACGGCATAGATGGCATCATAAAGAAAGAATATGATGTAGAAATACTGAAGCAACATCTCAAGACAACAGCCAGGAAATTAAAACTTGGCCACAAAACTTCCGAAACAACTTCCAAACAACCTAAGCATACTGCCAAATTAGTTAAAATGTGCTTTAAGGACAACTGAGTGAATGTTTTGGAGTGGCCATCATAAAGCCCTGATGTCAATCCTATAGAAAATTTGTGGGCAGAGTTGAAAAAGCTTGTGCGAGCAAGACAGCCAACAAATCTGACTCCGTTACACCAATTCTGTCAGGAGGAATAGGCCAAAATTCCTTCAAACTATTGTGGGAAGCTTGTGGAAGGATACCCAAAACATTTGACAAAAGTTTTACAGTTTAAAAGAAAAGCTAAAAAGATACCAAGAAAATGTATGTAAACTTTTTGACTGTCTCGAAATTAATAAGGAATTCTCAATAAAATATATCTTATTATTCTGCCATTTAGCAAATGTAAATGATTTAGGTAATCCTAATAGACCTAAAATAGTAAACGTTTAGTATGATTTACCATCAGACATTTTTTAAGAAATGGTTATGTTCCTTTTTTTAGAGTGTATGAAAACTTCTGGTTTCAACTGTATAAAAGAGTCGTCTCATAATGCTTTAAATGAATCATCTTGATAATGAGTCTTTAACCGTGGCGGCGTGACATCGATATGGAACTTAATTCCCCGCCCATTTGTAGCGCACGCAAACACAGAAAAATTTAAACCCCCAGCATCACCCACAAACACAGTTGCAAGAAAAAGGAACACTGTAGCAGACCCCGGTTGAATCAGGTCGCGAAGACTCTGTGCTCATCTTTATATTATTGGAAATGTGAGGGAAAATTTGTGTTATTTTCCTTCCAAAAGATGAAACTCAAAAATACCTAAGCATTATAGCCTTAGCCTTGTACTGTGTTCCCATAGTTTTTCTAACATGTGCTTCAGCAATCTACACCCGTACAACTAAGGATTTGTTGGCTATTTGTTAAAGGAGGGATCAGAAAAGACCATATGGGATTTTGCAGAACTTGACAGGAACTTTACAGTACACAGTTCATGGATCAGTTTCTCTCTTCATTTCACAAGTGTAAGTAAGTGCGATCAAAACGGTTGCCTCCTTGTTTTCTGGAGCTTGCAAATTGTGTATTTAATTTAGTTGTATTACTTCTAACTGCTTGTACTGTATCAGGTTAACTCCTTTATAATCATATCGTGCCTAAAGTCACGTTGAAAATGCGACGCGTGCCTTAAGCTGCACTGGCGCTGTAGGCAAACACGACAATCACACCGCGCTCAACCCGAAAGTGAAAACGGAAGTGATCGTTTCGTGAAGTGAATACCGGGGTGTGGCGCAGATAAAAGTAAGCATTTGGGGTGGAGGGGATGTCGTGGATAAATGTGCAACCTGGGGTTCGGGAGGAAAGATAGGGGGGTTTATAGGGAAAGGTGGTTCAAGGATGCCGCCCTCACTATTCTGCTGCCCTAGGCGGCCATAGAGGCCCCTCCGTGCCACTTTGTTCACATTTTTAAGTGTGTTTGTGAGCTCACATTCCACTGCCGTTTGTTGTTGCTATGGTCACCATCAGAAGTTCCTACACACGTGCGGTGGTCAAGTTTTAAAATTGTTTTAAATTATGGGAGTTTTCCAGGAGAAATATCAAAATGGGAGGGTGGCGGTCGAGGGGTCTGAAATACGGGAGACTCCAGGGAAAAATGGGAGTTTTGGCAGGTATGCTCACACACACACTCACACACACACACTGCACTCTGACTACTTTAATATTGTTGATAAGCCATGGTGGGCATTTCTCCCTGTCTCAGGCTGAACGCTGTTGACCACTCACAACAGACTGTCATCGGTCCAATCAGAGCAGATTAGCCTCATGCAAAGAAGGGGTTTGGGAACAAATTAATCGCTGAACGATTCATATGGGAGTCGCTGGGATAATTAGGCAAAAAAATGCATATTATAAGACACTGAAAGTGTGTTTTGATATTGCATGCATATTAGCCTGTTGTTGGAGATCCCCAAAACCAAAATATGACCCTTTTTTAATGCATAATAGGGGCTCTTTAATTCTTTCATGTTGCCCCAACCCAAACCAGTTGTGTGGATCCCAGCATTTTTTGCAGTGGGGCTATGATATCTTTTAAATGATTTAATACTATCTATCTAGTTTTTATCTTACTTCATAGTTTTATAAATGATATAAATGCTTGAACTATTAATGCTTTTTTATTTTTAAGCTATCACTTTGTTTTTTAAGGATGCAAAACAATGATACCTCATTGGTATCGACTGTTTTCTGAAATGATCTTCCCATCACTTCCCAGAAAAAATTGGTCTATTCAAATTAGACACTAAATCCCAAACTCTCCGTGTCCTAACACTTCAGCCCACAAGCGGTTTGTGGAGATCTATTGGTCGATTATGACGAGCAGTTATTATGGAAAGCAGTCATTTAAACATTTATCTGTTTTGACGGCCCAGGGCATACGTACAGGTGATGTCATCGTTTTAAGTATGATGTGTGTGATTGGCTGAGCGCCAGGTCACATGGTACACAGCAGGGCTTAAAGCACTGGCTTTTTTTGCACATTTACTTTAAACGCTCGTCCAGGTCTCCTTAGGTTACTTCTCACAAGTCTGTTTGAAATATTGCCCTTAAGCGTATGACTTCAGTGTCATAAAACCTTCAAAAATGAGTGTTAGCACTACTAGAGAGCACTTGTGCGTTTGAGCTGTTGTTTGATTTTTAATGAGCAAAATAAACAGGTTGAATGTTTGTGTGATGAATGTTTTAAATAGTCATGCGTGATGCTGGAAAAATGTGGAAGTGAATGCGTTTTACAAGTCAGAATCTCGTAAATACCGTAATTACAACTATATTTGTTTGATTGACAGGTAACAACAATGGCCTTGTAACCTATACTGACACCTAGTGGTGGGAATGAATCAAATAAAACAAAGCCAAAACCAAACCAGCATAACTAGTGTCATACAGTGGGGAAAATGAACATGCCACGTTTTTTACTGGGAATAATATTTCAGTTTCTAGAAGCTGTTGACAATTAAATTAGATTTTGCTATAAACCCAAACAATACAAACATAAAAAAACAAAGCAAAAAAAAAAACATATTTAATACATAAAAAGCTTTTTCGGTGGTGGAACGCCTCTCATATGGAGAATGAAGTCACAAGAATTGCTCACAATTTCAACAGAGTGTAAAAATCTTGATGGTTTTGTGGGTCTCATCTATCAAATCTGATCTTTAATTTGTATTCTCTATTGGATTCAAGTCAGGTGATTGGCTGGGCCATTATTTTCTTTCTCTAAAAGCATACGAGAGTTCCCTTGGCTGTTTTGGATTATTATCTTGCCGAAATGTCCACTCTGGATTCATATTCATCATCCTGGCAATTTAGTTGTTGGACTGAAGCAGCTAATACTCATTTACAATGAGGAAGGTTGCTAAATAACTTCTGGGAGATTTCATCTGCTGTCTGGGCTTTCTCTGCCTTTCTACACCTCCCTTTCTTCATGTGTTCAATACTTTTTCCCTGCTTCATTCATTTTATTACACACACCTTCATTGGTATTCTAATTAGTTTAGTTTTCTTTGCATCCAGTGACAATTTCTAGTCAACAGCACCTTTTTAAATATGTTTTCTGAGAAAATGGTGACATTCAACACTTATTTCTTGGCTGTAATTTAAAAAAAAAGAGCGTTCGTGATTTTATATTCCAAAATAGCAGCTTATTTCTTGAGGTGAAGCCAAATACAAAAGTACAAAACTTTATTTACATTTAAAATGTGATGATGTCACTGTTTTTGATCCCTGCATAGCCGTAACTGTGTGTTCGTGTAAAAACAAAGCACGCTTCACTGATTCTGTTAAATCATTATCACCCACCATTGAAATGCAGAAGTGGCCTGTTGCATTTCTCCCTGCACGGATCAGTTCACACACACTCCCGATGGACTGGTTAATCATTCTTGTGTGTGAGCAACATGAATCTATCTGCTTCAAGAATCGAGCCAGAAGGAGCTGTGAAGTTCTTCAAATGGATGATACTGTTAAACCACTGCATAATGGATTTTCACTTGCGCTAAACATGCAGTAAATGAATCTTTCTGTCAGCTAATGGCACAACATGTAGCTCTGAATGATGACATTTAAAAACTTGACAACAACAAGTCTTCAAAAGCAGACTGATATTTAAAAAAAGTGTTGTTTTTCTTTTGTATAATGCTTTTTAATATTCTTACTCTACACTTGAGTGATTTGCCAACACTGTTTTTTGAAGATTATATTGGGAATTATAAGGAAAAGGAAAATGCTATTGTTATTTATTTATTAATATACCCAAAAAAAAAGTAGGTAAAAAATTATTAGGTTTTTGCTAATAGTGGCTTATGCTCATCAAAACAACTTAATCAATACAACTTAAATATAATAGCTTGCTGCATTTTCAGCATCATTACTCCAGTCTTTGGTGTTATATGATCTTTCATTCTTTAAATCATTCTGATATGCCGATTTGCTGCTCAGGAAACATTCTATATTTTTCAGAATTATCAATGTTAAGCCACTCCATTGACATTTTGGCAGTGTGCTTTGGATCATTGGCCTGCTGGAAGATGAACTGCCACCCCGGTCTGAGGTCAAGAGCAATCTGAAGCAGGTTTTCATTCAAGATGTCTCCACATTGCTTCATTCATCTTTCCCTCTAGTCTTCCAGTTCCTGCTGCTGTAAATCCCCACAGCATGATCCCCACAGCATGATGCTGCCACACTCATGCTTCACTGTAGGCATGGTATTAGCCTGGTCATGAGCAGTGCCTGTTTTTTTTTTTTTTTTTTTTTTTTTTTCCAGTGGCCTCCATCTGGCCACTCTACCACACATGCCTGATTAGTGGATTGCTGCACAGATGGTTGTCCTTATGTAAGTTTCTCTTCTCTCCACAGAAGAACGCTGATGCTTAGACAGTGTAACCATTGGGTTATTGATCACCTCCCTGACTCCTTCTCCCCCGATCACTCAGCTTGAATGGCTGGCCAGCTCTAGAAAGAGTCCTAGTGGTTCCAAACATCTTCTACTTACAGATGATGGAGGCCACTGTGCTCATTGCAACTTTCATAGCAGCAGAATTTGTTGTAACCTTCCCAGCCTTGTGGGACAATCCTGTCTTTGAGGTCTACAGACAATTCCTTTGCCTTCATGCTTGGTTTGTGCTTTGACATGCACTGTCAACCCTGGGACCTTATATAGACAGGTGTATGCCTTTTCAAATCATGTCCAATCAACTGAATTTACCACAGGTGAACTCCAATTTAGTTCAAGAATGATCAGTGGAAACAGAATGTACCTGAGCTCAATTTAGAGCTTTACGCCAAAGGCTTCTGTACATGTACAGTAATTTTTTCCATTTTTTTTAAATATAAATTTGCATAATATACAAAAAAAATTTATGGGAAAAAAAGTGAAGCACTATAAATACTTTGCGGATGCACAGTAGATACATTTTTGGTCCCACTCTATATTAAGTGGCCTTAACTAATAAGTACTTACACAGGAATTAATAGTTTGTTACAATGTACTTATTGTGTAAATACATGTATTTACTGTTTACTTGTGCTTGATTAAATACATGTATGCAATTACATCTTTAATTAACTTTTGTAATTACATTTGCAAATACACTGTTGACCTTCCCTTACACCTTAACCCACCCTTAAACCTACCCATACCACCAAACCTGTTCATAACCCAGTCTCTATCCCAACTCAAAAGCACCACAAGTGTTCTCAAATACATCATAAACACAGTAAGTACATTGTATTTATTTTTTGATGCAAGTACATAGTAGTTAAGGACACTTAATATAAAGTGGGACCACATTTATTTTATTTAAACATGCTGAATCAAATTTGAGGTGGTGTAGGACATTTAAAATGGAGGTTTTGGTGTTGTTGGAGTGTGCATGTATGTGACAGTGTATGGCTGTGGCTTTTTGTGGTGTAAAATGGTTTTAGAGCAGCCTTAACACAACTGATGTACACTAAATTTGTACAGCCTTCATGAGGATGGTTAACTTATTATAATGTTGCAGTCATTTTAGAAAAAAGCAATCAATCTTTAAGGTAAAAAGTCATTATTTTTGTCATTTCACGTTGTCGTTCCGCTGTTAAAATGGTTCACACAATGGTTCGTTAGACAACAGAAGGCTTTAAATGTTTTTCACACGACGAAAACAGGTTTATTTTAAGAACTAGTGAAAGTATCTTAGAGAACCAAAACAGTTTTTTTCGATGCCATCATCCTTTGTGTTCAAGAGTGTGTTGTAAGCATCTTTCAGTGGACATCAAAGGTGTACTCGATTGCAACATCTCATATTGCACAACATGTGGTGTAAACCATCATCTGCAGGTCAGCAGCCTGGTTTGTTTACGTGACTAAAGGATGTGGCCCACTGTAGCAGTTTAACTCATGCTTTTAACATCGCCCGCCAATGCTTTTTCACCCAACGTGTCGGTTGACTGTTTATTATTAACGTACGGTATGATACAATCTGCCTCTTATGAACTCAACCTGCCAAACCACAGAGATTTACACTGCATACTCCCATCTTGTCCTTATTAAAAAGCTGTCATGGAGTCGAAACCAAGTCAAGTGTGCCCTGCTGATTCCAGTTCAGCCTTCGAACACAAAAACAGCACAGATGGTAGAGAGCAGAGGAAGTGACACAAAGACTTCTGATGAGCCAGAATGTTTCGCCGTCACTCAACGCTCTCATGCGTGGCTTTTATGAATGGATCAGGGGCACACATTCAGTACCAGCTTTACAGTTCGAGCTCCATTTTCCGATATGAGTGGGTGTCGAGTAAATGCGTTTGATTGGATAAAGCTATCAGCACCCAGTGGCTTCATTCAGCGTGTGTCTTTTGCTCATCAGGGCTCAATGTTTGATGCATTTGTTGGTACTCGGCACCTTTTGGCCGGATGAATGCTGGAGGTTGCAGTTGCAGCCCGGCTCATCATGCAGAATAAGACTCTAATCAGTTTAATCGCTCCTCTGTCTTTAATCTGTCAGCCTTTTCGTTCCCCTTTTTTCATCCATCTTCCGTCCTTTCCTTTTTGCAAAAGAGCGATGAGATGATCTTCCAGTAAGGAAATGCAATCACTCTTCATTTTCTTTGCTCATCTCCACAAAGCCATGATTCAGTAGAATGGAAGAGGCGGAAAGGTCTGAGATGAATTTAATGCATTAATAATGCATGTGGGTCAAAGACGAGATGTCACAACTTGCGTCAAGTTTAATGTACAAAAGTGTAAAAGCATATTAAATGCTTTCACTGCAAAAAAAGAAATGCTTTTCTAACTGAATAGAGATGTTGTCTTGGTTCTAGTCTAAATGTCTAAAACATTTTTCAGTCAAGAAGCTTTTTCTGGACAAGTAAAACATTTATTAAATTCATTTTTAATTCAATATTTGTAATTATCGAAATGATTTCAGTAGCCGGTAGCCTATTTTATCTAGATCTATGACACTACAAAAGTCTTTATGTTGTATTCATATTTTGTATTATCTCCAAAATAAAAAAGGAAATAAAGAAGCTGCTCGCAACACCTCTGCACCTCTGCTTTTACTCCGACCCAAACCCCCAGCTGGCTTGCTTTGGCCCAAGATATTCATTGGGTTGAAAAAGGCTGGCCGCTGGCCCCAAGACATTCCCACTTTGGCCTGATCAGGCCCCGGAAGTGACTATGGAAACGTGACTGGCCATGGTTTGCTGGCTTTAGGCACGACAGTGGAAACGTGGCTAACGTTTTTAATGCTGTACATGGTCAAAGATTGTTTTGGCTTTTTTGTAGCATCCATTTTTTCGGTAGGAGCACAGCTACAACGACCTCTTTAAACAATAGTTTAGACTACAATAGCAAAGCACTCAATGACACTCAGTAAGATTCCAACAAATCTGTTTGTCAAATTTCTGCTCTGCGAGACCTTCTGTGGTCAACCGCGAGTTCTGTTATTGCGAAATGGAAATGTCTTGGAGCAACAGTTCAACCACAGGAAAGATGCGTGTTAAAATCACCTGTCCACAGTTGCAAAAGTCTCCTGAGATCCAGAATGAGCAAAGATCTGTTTGCTGTAAGATTCATGAACCACTTTTCACTCTGAAACATTTTTGCTGATTAAACGTTTTTAATGAAAAAATTTACTTTTCTGTTCATCTCAATGTACATCAACCAAACTGACAAAAAAAATAAATTAAGATGAACTTAAAAATGTTGTTGAAACCTAAAACCAGTTAAAACAAGTTAAAGCAACATAGCAATATTTATTGAATTGTAATTTATTTATTTTTTTTCTCAGTGAAGTTGATTTGCTGCAAACAGTCTTCACTAAGATTTCTGGTTATGACCGTTCACTATCCAGGTCAGGCTGGTCTGTTTTGCTAGTTTTATGGTGCTTTTCTACTGCATTGCATGACTTTGAATGTTTGGTATGATTTGGCACGGTTTCTTTAGCATTGCGGTTTAGTAGTACTTCAGAGTGGGTGGGCTTTAGGGGTAAGAATCACAAAAGTCCCGACAATACAGTATTTTCACAACACTTATGTGACAATGCAATGTTATTTTAAATATGTTACAATATTCTACAGGATGTTACAATATGTAACAATATATTGCCATTTTCTACATTAATCCCACTTCAAATTAGGTCTCCAAAGGGAAGTATTTGGGATTTATAAAATATAGGTGATATATGGTGTCCGAGAGTCAATATAGTATTGTTAATATTATAATATTGTATAGTATTAGTAAATTGTATGTTGTATTGATTATTTCTACACTTTTAGTCCAATTAGAGAAATATTTTTATTGTTGCACAGTGTTTTAAGATTTTGGATCACTTCATCAAGCTTCCAATTAATGTGTTCCTCGGCTACCCCTTTATCATGATATTACTTTAAGATTATTTTAGTTGTATTCCATTTTTGCATTTATAAATATACAGTTGAAGTCAGAATTATTAGCCCTCCTGAATTATTCGCCCCGTAATTTTTTCCCCAATTTTCTGTTTAAAGGAAAGCAGATTTTTTCAACACATTTCTAAGCATAATAGCTTTAATGACTCTTTTCTTATAACAAATTTATTTTATCTTTGCCATGATGACAGTAAAAAATATTTTAGTAGATATTTTTCATGACAGTTTTACACAGCTTAAAGTGACATTAAAAGGATTAACTAGGTTAATTAGGTTAACTAGGCAGGTTACGGTAATTAGGCAAGTCATTTTATAATGATGGTTTGTTCTGTAGACTATTAAAAAATAGCTTAAAGGCGCTAATATTTTGGCCTTAATGTTTTTAAAAAACTGCTTTTATTCTAGCCGAAATAAAACAAATAAGACTTTTTCCAGAAGAAAAAATATTATCAGACATACTGTGAACATTTCCGTGCTCTGTTAAACATAATTTCTGAATTTCTTAGAAAAGAAAAAAAATCGGAAGGGGGGCTAATAGTTCTGACTTCAACTGCGTATAAGTACATGTGTCGCGGCGCTGCAATGTCATAAAAGGTATGTTTTTCTTGTCAAAACAAGCTTTTGACATAACGTCATATGATAGCAATGCAACAAAAAATATATATTACCTCAGTTTCTATTTCCGTCTGAGCAAAACAACACCCTAAACTATATGGCAATGATAACCTCAGGTACAAATTTTGTGCTTTATTCAGTTTTCAATGCTACCAATGTAAGTTTGAACACCCTTTTACTTAACATGACATACATGACATACTACTGAAAGCAGCAGCAGCAGGTAGTTTACCTCTGATCTTGAAAATAAAATAACTGGCAGCGGTTAGAAAATGAAAGTCCGATTTGTAAATAATTGACATCAGTCTCTCAGCTAGGGCTGGGTGATATTACAATTATCAAGATATCATATTTCATATCTATCGATTTCAAAAATTATTGAATCTTTTTTTACTAATACATATAGGAATATTAGGATTTTACTATTCAACCACATTTTATATTTTAATTTAGCAACATTACTAAGGCAAATAGTTTTAACAGTCAAAAACTAACATATTTAAACAAAATATCTGATCTCTTTATAATAAAGTAAACATAAGTGTTAAAGAGACTCGTAAACTTGATAAATAAAATGTTACAAAGTGTGTGCAATGGTAAAGAATAAATACTGAACAATCAAAGCAAAATTTAAGGTAGATCAACATCTGTAAGGTGTGGAAAAAGAACAATAATAAAGTTATGATATTCAAATCTGAGCTTTCAAGGAAAGGAACCAACCATCATTATTCAAATACATACTACAACATTACAAATTGCGAAGTTAGATGACTACTTTACCTCTATGCTTTCAGATGGGGAGCTAGTGGCTGAGATGCACAAGAAACCAAAAAGCCACTCTGGCGACATCCTTACAACCTTGTTTCATATACAATCTCCTCACTGCTGCTAGCCACCACACTCGTTTTCACATGTGTTGTTATTCTGACCTGAAGTGCCGCACGCATGGTTTCCTTCAGTTTTCCACAAACGGACCAATCATTGCGGAAGTTCCGATACATGTTTATGGATAAAAGTAAAAAGCACTGCAGTGTTTGGATGCACTGTATTTGTCTGAGGTAATCAGTCTACCGTTATTACTGAAATGAGTATACTCCATGTGTATATAAAACGTTTATATAGAGTGTAAAGCAGATTTGTTAGATCTACTTTCATGAATCACGGTGCCCTTGCAGAATTTGGAAAATTTCAGATGTTTTCAACTAGGCTGGTAAATGCGCACGGTTCACGTGAGTACCGCTTGCACAACATATCCCATAAGCGTGTTTTGCACGTCACATGCCTTAATAGAAGAATTGCAAAGTTACACGCTAAGATTACTGGCATTGCTTCCAAGGCGCATGCTCAGAAGCCACAATTTATTAAAACTGTTGCCTCCATACCGAAATTTCATACCATACTTATTTTGTCTGTCGATATTGACAATGGTGTTTAGTCAATGAATATTGATATCAATTTTATCGCACAGCCCTACTCTCAGCCTACAGTATGTACATTTAATAATGTTAAATAGGTTAGATATGTATTACTTAGAGGATAACCTTTACATTTCCTTTAAAGTGCTCTGGTTGATATTTAAATGAATGACTGGTATTTAAATGTTTCTGTTGTGTCACGTCAGGTTTGATGCAGACAGCCAAATGTCTTGTTGCTTGAATCTTGCTTTCTCAGTCTACAATTTTTTAAAATTGCAAAATGTACTTAAATGTAAGTTTCACAGCAGTTTCTAGGTAAAATTAACTCTATGATGCAGCAAGACGCTAACTATTTGTACCTTTTTACACTAATGATATTTAAAGGGACATATTAATGATCTATAAAGGAAAAAACTGTGTGCAGTTCTTTGCACAACACCACATAAATGCCACAAAGCAACGTTATCTTTGACTTTTATTTGAATATAGTGTTGTGCTTGTAATGCAGATTAGAGTCAAGAAAAACCTACATAGTGGCAGTGCACTTTTCTCTTAAATTTGCGTTTGAAAACACTATTGGCTGTGTTTAGCAAAGGGTTAAGGTCAGTGGCTAATAACATGCCTCATCTTATGAATATGTAAGATAAGGACACATAACTGCAACATAAACCAAAACATACCCTAAGTAGCATAATTTAGATTCATAAAAATGTAGACAGCACACTCTACTGGAATTGTTTTTTAAAATGTGCAACAAAATGAAACCGGAGCAATGTATTTAAGTTTTGTATTTAAGTTTCCGAGGCACTTCCAATGAGCCTGGGCTGGTCATATGAGTTGTTTCTGGCTCCATGATGTGTTTTTGACCAGCTGACTGACCAGCTAAAGAGCCAATCTGGAAGAACAGTTAAAAATAACACACCACCAAAGTCTGGTTTAAGCCTTTTTCGCAGCAGGACTCATATTACCGTACATAATGTGAAGCGTTGGCGGGAAGGGTGTAAAGTGCTCAGTCATTGGACTCGAGGGAAGTGGAAATGCATTCTCTGGAGCAATGAATCACATTTCACCATCTTATAGTCTGATGGATGAATATTAGTTGTGCAAATGTTAGAAGAAACACCTTCTTGAATGCATACTGATATTAGTTAGGTTCAGATACCCTTTTTCCAGTGGAAGCAAATCTTAAAAGGGACATAATTTGCCCCTTTTTACATGATACAAAATAAGTCTGATGTCTCTAGTATGTGTATGTGAAGTTTAAGTTTAAAATATCTTACAAATCATTTTTAATATCTGTTTGAAACTATCATTAATGGGCGGGGCTTTTCCCCTCTGATGACAAGTACAAATAGAGAATGTCAATTAAAGTGTTTCTTCAGGCTGTGGTTATAAAATGTGATTATAAAAAATAAAATGATACAACTTTAAAATAATAAGCTGTTTATATTTTCAGAATGTTGCCACACAACTATGTCTAAACCCCTTATTAAAGTGATTTTTGCATGATAGGTACCCTTTAAATTGTCCCATGTTGTGTTCATGTAGTTTATACAGTGTACTGTATTCAATTTTAGTGTCTGCTATAATGCATTAACATGATAGTATTGTAACATGATAGTATAGTATAGTATAGTATAACATGGTATAGTGTTTTCAAGACTCACCTTTTAAAAAGGCTCTGTCTGATTGTTCAGGTGGCCCAGTGTGCTGTGAGCAGTTAATTACTGTAACACCCTTTACCGTAAATGGGTTTGAGCTCCTAAGACTTCACGAGAAGCTGTTAGCTGTATTGATGGTATGCTAATTAATGTGATGTTGGAATTGGAAGTCTATATTACATTTTTCTTTTTACCTTAGCAGAGAAAGCAAAAATCAATGTCTCCTAAACAAAGTGAAATCACTTTTTTTTTTTTTTGAAAAATAGCTAAATAAGTTGATAAGCATTTAACAAATTTGAAACATGAATATGTTCTGAAGACACAGAGATATTTGCAGGATTACAAACAAAGGCTAATCTGTTGGAAAGATCAACTTTATCACGTATAAACCTAGACGTATAAGCACTTTAAAAGGGGAATGAAGCACCCAGTCAAGTTTACATCACTTTGCACATTGTATTAATGAAAATATATTAAACAAACTAGATAAATGTAACCATTTAGCAAAAAACGCCCTGTTTTACTATAGCTTTTAGACCTATGGTGCCGCCATATTGGAATGTCGCTGTGTCTGACGTCATGGAGTTGGTTCCGTTCCCTCACCTAATCATACACAATGATTGAAAGTAAAGGACTGAACACAGGGAGTGTAACGCCTAAATTAACCCAATGCATGAAGTTGTGGACATGAAGCTGGTGCAAATACAAGCATCAAATGTGTGTCTAATATAAAATGTATATACTTATTCTATTTTTCCTTTTAATTACTGATAATTACTTTGGTCCACTCTCAATATTGCGCTGCCTGACTGCCTGTATGGGTTTCAACCATGGTAGTAACGGACTGACCACAATGCTAGACAGGAATAGACAGCCTAATTTAACCCAATGCATGAAGTTGTGGACGTGCATCGTAAAGGATGTAAAAACCCGCCATGTTGAAAAATTGCACCAATCTTAGTTTGGTTTGGACACGAACAGAGGTGAGGGCTCTAGTAGTGAGAGTAAAAGTATCCGCCCCAATAAAGATTAGTGGTGGGCCGGTATCGGCGTTAACGTGCTGCGTTAACATAAGACTCTTATCAGGCGATTAAAATATATATATATATATATATATCGCCGTTAATCTATTCTCGTTTGGGATCTGGGTCTATTCTACACAAGCTATGTTGACTTTCACCTTGATATTTTAGTGCGGATGTATACATGACCGGTGAGCCGTCTGACAAATAAGTGCCCTTCTGAATCAAATTAGCAGGATGCCCTTCTGGATCTTTCCAGAACCCATTTTCAAAGACTAAGTTTTAGTTATTATTTGGGTAGCACACATATTCTGAATGCTTTCTCCAGAATTCAAATGGGCCATTTTAATCTAGATTATTCTAGATTAATTCCAATATTACAGTAAGATTAATGTAGATTTAAAAAATGATAATAATTATATTTTAGATTAGACACAAATCTGATACTTGTATTTGCACCAGCTCCACACCCAAAGCTTCACGCATTGTGTTAAATTAGGTGTTACAGTCTTCATGTTCAGTCCTTTACTTCCACTGTATCTGTTCAGCTGAGGGAACTGAACCAACCATTGCGATATCAGACACAGTGATATTCCAAGATGACGGTGCCCTAGGTCTACAGTCTATAGTAAAACATGTGTTTTTTGCTAAATAGTTACATTAATCAAGTTTGTTATATATAGTTCTATTAAAGTGGAAATCAATGTACCAAAATAATGTAAACATGACTGAGTGCTTCATTTTCCCTTTAACAGTGTAGTACAAATTAAAAAGAGACCAAGGATTCACATTAAAGAGATTTTTTTTCTTTATGTCTTGATTTTGCCAATAGAACAAAACAAAAAGATTTTTTTATATATAAACAAATTTGAGTTTAGTTTAATTTAAATCCAATTCACCAAAACTTTCACAAAATGTTTGTCAAATAAATAGTTTCATAAAATTTCATAACTATTTAATAACCCTTTCAGTGCTTAATTTGTAAATAAACAATCAATTTCCAGAACAAAAAAAGAAAGTTATGATGATCGACGTCCATCACACAATTTCAGTTTTCCCCTTCATTAAACAGTCATAGCACAAAAATAAGCACACTTATTCTGAAAAAAACGCCTATCTACAAAATATAAATCTTATGAAACATCATTATTATTTAGTTTAATAACACCATTGACATTAATTTCACTTAACTAATATGTGCCAAGTAAAAAAAAATAAATAACTGACTTGAGATGGATTTGCTTCTGTCTCCCGCTATCCTGATCCAGGGACGCAATTCCAAATTGTCAAGATCTTGTTTGATCAGGCTCATCATCAGATTTACTAATGCTTGACCTCTTTGCCAATTTGAAAATACAAATATTATTTAGGTATAGGCCACCATGCCATCATTTATTTCCTCTGCTCACTGTGCGCGAAACAATAATCACCAACTAATGAGAGTTATTGTAAATGTAAGAAAGCTGATTGACTACCTTTATGTGCGCTCACAGTGTTGATCGGTATTTTTTGCTTGCACTCGTTCACATTTCTCTCTCACACACAGTCTTATGCAGGTATCCATCACGCACAGGTTAATTCTGGATCAATTATAACAAATTACAGAATGCTCAGATTAAGCACTGCAAAATTTGGTTTGGGTTCTACCTCAGAGTCATTTTCTTACAGCAAGTTTGCATGAAGATCACTATAAATGATCACTTGCATAGATCATATCAAATATGTGATTGTTGCAATGATGTTAAAGCAGTTAAGATGTTAAGATCTGCAACTGCTCTTCAGTGTTCTTTTGAGGTCTCATGGTTATGTCTTGAGTGTATGTGTGCGAGTGCGTGAGGTTAAGAGGTTTATCTACACGTGGAACAAACCACAGCTGCTAAACCTTAAACAGCTCTGTTTTGACTGTTGGGGAACTAGAGAGTTTTAATGTGAATGCCAGTGAGGCTCGCAAACATTATCTTCAGGACCGGAATATTCTGAGACACAATATTTAACCTCCCCTTTGCTTCATTTCTCTGGATATGCATATGGGGGAAAAGGCCTGTCCATGTTATACAAGTTTTTTCTTATTCTGAATCTGTATGTTTAGATATGTCCTATTCAGGCCCGTAGCCAGTCTGGTGAATGGGGTGGTTCTTTTTTTCTCAAAAATTGGACCTTTGTGCAGTTATTCGCCTCATTTACTATTTATTTATGAGGTTTGCACTTATAGTGATATTTTAAGCACTATTTATTTATTTATTTTTTTGCTGATTAGCTTGTTGAATTGTCATCATAACCACACTTTTCAATGTATCAAAAGCATTTCCTAAAGAGGTATAATAATGAAGTATCAAAAAATTATTATTTTTAAAATTCAAAAGTATTATGTTATGTATCATTGGAATAAAAAAATAATAAATTAGGCACGCTTTTAAATAAATTAGACACAAAACTGTAGCCTTTTATTGTTTATTAGGCAAATAACAAACTGACCAGCACCTAAGTTACTTCCCTCAGTCAGATTTTGGCCGTTTAAATAATAAAAAAACATGTTGAATGTTTTCTTGAACAGCTGATTGTTGGAATAATAGTTTGCACAGGCCAAAAATTATTAGCTGAAGACATTTCAAAGTGACTGCAACAGCCTTCTTTGATGGGTTATTTGCACTATTTATGGTGGCATTGGCTTATGTATGTACATATTCTGTACCTTTGTCAATGGGGGGTGGGTCTTTTGTTCTGTGAAAAAAAAATAAACAAAAAATATATATATAATTATCACGGATGGTAAGACTTTATTTTAAGGTGTCCTTGTTACACATGTTGCATGCACTTACTATAATAACTTTAATTTTTATACTGTAGCTACACTAGGGCTGCACCATACTGGCAAAATATGTGATATGCAATAGTGTTAAGTGTTGCAATAATGATATTTCTTAAGATATAACAAACTAAAAATAAAAAGCTATTTTATTAGAAATAAAAAAAAAACTTTTTGTATACAGTTGAAGTCAGAATGATTAGCCCCCCTTTGAATTTATTAATTTCAAGTACTTTTACAGTTTTTTCCAATTGTTTACACACAATTACTTGTACTTCAGACACAATGACTACAGCATGTAACTGATGCACCAACCCCCTGAACCAATTCTGCCAAACTACAAGCACAATTCCTGCTTTACACTCAAATTGGATGTTTAAAACACTTTTTTTCAAAACACTACACACAATTCTCTGCATTTGACACAATTTTCATGCAGAAAATCTCTTGTTTTCTCAGGGAACACAATGTCATTCAGAATTGTAAAGTCAGTTGCCCTACTTTGCATACTAACTCATCAGATGAGTAAACACCTTTCACGCAGAATTGCAATTTAGAAATCAGAGCTCATTTGTTTCATAAGTGATTCACTGCCCACCCATCATTTTTTGTTGTTTATCTCCCTCCATATTCTCCATTCTTCAAACCTATTGAGAATTTTTTTTTCTGCTTGGGGATGGAAAGTGTATAACTGAAATCCACACACGTATACCCCTTCTCCAAACTATAGCAGTTGATGCTTTTCATGAATGGATTTGCCATGCAGAGTGACTGCTTGGCCAGACCAAAACAGAAAAAGAGGATGCAGTAAAAAAAAAAAAAAAAAAAAAAAAATATATATATATATATATATATATATATATATATAATTTTATTCTTTTTTACTGTAACTGTATTCTGTAAATCCTTCTGTTGATGGCATATGTGGACCACGTTATATGCAACTTTGTGTTGGTTGGGATGAACACTGTGTACACTATTTTTGTGCGAAAAATACAGTAAAATTGATTTATTATTTGTGTGTTTTGTATAAAAACAATTCTTTGAAACATTTTACAATGCACTTCTGTAGGCCAATGTTTGTCTGTTGTAAGTGTAACACTGTCATCATAATGAATAAAGAAGAAGTGGTCATAGTGTTATACATTAAGCACATCAGTGTTCAACTGTTCTTATTAGTGTCTATTGATGTGATGGCTTGTGTGTGTCGTTTGAAAACAAAAGATCATTTTGAGAAGAAATCACATTGTTTTAAACGTAGAGTTTCATTTTGCAGAAGAATGGAAGAGTTTTGCCCAATGTGTGTGTTTTGTGATTTGTGTGTAGAGTTCTGACAATAAGAGACATGCTTTCAGAAAATGTATGTAAGCAATCACAAAAAACTGTAAATAAATATTAGTATTCAGCCTAAGTGCAATTAAAAGGCTTAACTAGGTTAATTAGACAAGTTAGGGTAATTAGGCAAATCATTGTATAACAATGCAGGGCTGCACAATATTGGAAAAGTCTCATATTGCAATATTTTATTTTTCTGCAATAAATATTGTGATACGAATACAGTTTCACAGAATTCACAAGAGGTTTTCTGGGGAATCTAACACTATTCAGGTACAGATATTGAATAATCATAATGCAAAGCTTTATTTTCTTATTTAGTTTTGTCTTGTTTCTTGGCCAAACGTTAAAAAATTCTTTGATCAAGTAACAATATTGTTCTGTTTTTAACTTCAGAAGAAATCGGTCAAAATTAAGAGTTTTTTTCTTAAAATGCACAGCCAGTGGGGTAAGCAACTTAGAAGTTAAGAACTTTCTGTGAGCCCTTTTTAAGGCCGGTTTCACTGGAAAAGTGTGTGCACACCGGCTTTGAGGACATGCAAATTATGTACCATCGACATCACATGCCAAGATAATGTTGAGTTGATTTTAACGACTTTCCAGTGTCAAACTGATGTCACTTATGTAAACAGAGACTCGACACCTGCTCAGCATGCAGGAACTAGCCTGAATCAGTCACATCCAGCTGTGTGTGTTTGTGTGTGTTTGTGTGTGTGTGTGTGTGTGTGTGTGTGTGTGTGTGTGTGTGTGTGTGTGTGTGTGTGTGTGTGTGTGTGTGTGTGTTTGTGTGTGTGTTTGTGTGTGTGTGTGTGTGTGTGTGTGTGTGTGTGTGTGTGTGTGTGTGTGTGTGTGTGTGTGTGTGTGTGTGTGTGTGTGTGCGCATGCAAAACATCTACTAGACACGTCTGTTAAAATGAGTGTGAAGGGGAAAGTCCAATACAACTGATTCAAGCCACAAATCAATGCAAAAACACACAGGTGATGAGAGAATATGTAAACTACACGATGACAATGTGAAACTAACTAAATGCTGCAAAGCAGTTTCAAGTTAAAAACACTGTTGTGTGTATCCATTGCAAAAAGGGAATTGAGCAATGCATTTAATCAAGTTCAGAGAAAACCTAAAGTATTCTTTTCACATAGAGTTGATAGCAATATTATTAGCCTTCCTGTGAAAATTTCACTTCCAAATGTTTCCTAAATTGTGTTTAGCTGTGCAAAGACATGTTCAGAGTTTCCTCTATTATTTCCTCTGGTGAAAGTCTTGTTTTTTAGGTTGGCTGAAATAAAAGCAGTTTTTAAAGGTTCAAGACACCCTGGAGTACTTAAAAAAACAGATTTGTGTGTTGAGCATCAGTTAAGACAACATTAGCAGCTGTCAGCTTTAGTTGTGGGGAAAACTGGATAAATTTGAGCTTTTGTCAGTTATTTTATCTTCAGGGTTTAAAATAATTTTTGGGGCGGAATCAAAATTGGTGACGTAGTGCGAATCTGCTAGTGGAGTGATGACACATCGGTTTCTCAATATTGTTCATAGCTGAGTTTTCTTCCTATGAGAATTGCATGCGTCTTAATTATTCATGACAGTATGTGCTTTCCAGAGACAAGGCAAACCTGCCAAGCTGGGCCACCCAAATGACTAGGTGAGGCCGTGTTCGCATACGGCATGGGTCATATGTGTTTGTTTCCATGATCCACGGGGTTTGTCTTTCTCTGCGATGCTGTTAGGGTGGATTGGTTTGCAGCAAGCATTTTTGTCGAGAGAGCTGTATGAGAATTGGAGAAGTGCTGACTTTGTCTTTTTATCAGTTGAGTTTGTTACTATTTAGACACATCGCCTATATCCGTGCTGCTGTGTTTGCCTTTGTTTAAAGTCATAGAGATTACCAGCAGGGTTAATGGTTGGAAAAGGTAGGGCAAAAGACCTGCTGCACTCCTATTCACTGTGTCTGAATTCAGAACCATGGACCGATGAGGAGAGAAGTTCTTCTTAAATATTGTATTTATTAAACCATGATTATCGTTATAATTACCTAACAAATTGTGGTTATGTGTATATGAAATTACGAATAACAAATGTAGCAGGGCATTAAATTACTGTTTATTTCTTTGCATTTTAACTTTATAAACTATAAAATCATGCGTATTCGTGTGGTTTGAGTCTCATTTTGTGAGCCGACTGACAACAGTTGTTCGCTCCTCTTTTTTTCCTGCTTTGCCGGCCACACCCACTCGTCCCTCTTCTAACAGTGCTCCACTTGGAGCATTTATCTTATCTTGGAGCATTTCTGAAAACATTCTGAGGTAGATTTGAACCAAAAGAGGGGGGTTTATGGCCCTTTAAAGAAAAAAACAATAAAATATTAAGGTCAATATTATTAGCCCTGTCTGGTTAACCTCATTAATGTAGTTAAGTCTGTAGATTTCACTTTAATTTCAACTAAATACTAGTATCTTGCAAAATAGATAGTAACATTATGTACTGTCACTAAGACAAAAACAATTTAGTTATTAGAAATTAATTATTAAAACTATTATATTTAAAAATTTGTGGGCCAAAAAAACTTCCCTCCATTAAGACTACAAAACTTCAGAGGAAGGCTAATAATTTTGCCTTCAACTACAGTAATTATATATTAACATAGATATAGAAATTATATTTTGTTACTCTATTTACCACTTGCTTTACTTAATTACTTCTAGGGCCATTCTGTTTATTTTTTTTATTTTTATTTTTTTCAGGGGCAGGGGGGGAGGGGAGTGTAGTTGAATATAGGGTGGTTCGCCCAGGGTGCCATTTAAACTAGAACCACCACTGCACACAGACTTTTAATTGTCAGCCAGTGAACTTTCTTTCCATTACAAAATTATCACATTTAAGATCTGATTTCTTTAAAAATCAGCAATCTTCATTGGCTGATAGATATACGATATGACGTGGGTCTCACATCAGACAAGAAGCTCTGCATTAAACTCAATTTCCCCCTGCAATGTCTTTAAAATATGACAGTTTATTTTACCCCAGTGTTTTCAATGGATTTTCTGCACTACTGACCAATAGTATCTGGATGCTGCCTTTATGATGCAAGCTGAGATTGCATCACTCATGCATCGTCAGACACAATGCACTCAATGGAGTGAGTGACGTCACTGTGACAGGTAGGGTTAGGGGTGGGGTTAGGTCAGCCCATTAAAAAGCATTGGATGCAGCTCAGATTGCACTGCACCGAGTCTGCAGCCAGACCCCTGTCCTACTGATGGCGCTAGCGGTTACACAGTCTTTTATCTCGTTTTACACTTGAACAACTAAATGAACTAGTTTAAATCAATTTAACGGTATGTGTTGTAATTAAATTACAACATCAATTATGTAAAAACATCCTTGTGAAGTTGAAAATACATTAAGCTTTCACCAGAAGTTTATCATTGGCTTTAAAACTCTAGCTGTGCATAAAGCCCATTTGGGTCATTTTTATTTTTATCTAAAAATGTATCGACACAGTACAAATCACATGGTCTCTAACAGACAAAACAGGAATGACACATGGCGAAAAATCTGTTAGTCACTACTGTGTCTCAACTTGACTGTCTGATCCAATATAGTCCGTGCTGCTGAATCATTTTTATTTTAAGCCTCTTGTTTAAAAAAAAAAAGAAAATTCTGCCCCATTTCTGATGTACACCAAGAGCTCAGATTCAAACTACTTCAGACAACAGTCATTTGGTCATGTCCAGGAGTTATTATCAAAGAAAGAGCAATGAAAAAACTGTTCAAATAATTTTTTTTTTTATGTTGGATATACAGTGCTCTGCATATATATATATATATATATATATATATATACACCCCTCAAAATTCTATTTTAAATTCATATTTTGAAAATGAAGCTATACAATATTATATTTGTGCTTATACATTAGATTATTCAGAAGCCAAAATAACAAAATAATTTAGGATTACAGTTCAAAAACTAGTACACCTAAATTTATATGCTATAAAAACATATTTAATACAAAATTAAAAAGAGGAAAAATCAAGAAAAGCAATAAAAAAGTAAAAATTTAGTTGAAATTTTGTAGGTTGTAATTTTATTTTTTGCAATATTTTGCTTGAATTTAATTGTATTATCTTTCAATTTCTAAATATGTTTGGTGACTAAAATATTATTTTAATAAATATATATCTTTAATAAATCTGTTAAATGCAGCAAAATACATTGCCTATATTCACTGAGAAATAGATACAAATATTCATCTTCAAAATGAGGTGTACTCAATTATGCTGAGCACTGTATAGTTTGTGGCTCTAGCATCTACTCTCCTACTATTATTTGCATGAATCAGTGGATGAAGCTAAAGAGGCAGTGTACAAATAGGCATTGATCTTCTGCAGAGGAGTTTGACAAACCAATAATGTCATTTTGAGACAAACTTCAAAACAGGACATGCTGGCAGCTTGGTTTTCATTCATTCATTTCATTTTGGCCAAATGAGGAAGTTTTGAGTGCTAAATCTCAAAGAATGTTATTATAGTGCAATGACCTCATGCGCTGTTGCTGATGTCTTAATTTAAGAAAACAAAACTTTAAAGTCCACGTCAATCAGAAGTTGCTGAGGTTTAATTTCCGTTTGTTGAATCTAAATAAGTTGGGTAGGCAGGGAGTATAGAGGCGGGGCTTTCTTTTGCACATCATTTACATAGAGCAAACTAACTTTCGCTGGAGCTCGCCACCTCCTGTTGAAAATGAATGAATGAACGACCTTCATTTTTTGTGATTATTTATTTATTGCAGAACAAAGCCAGCATACATAGCTAGCAACAACTATATACAAACCAGGGTTTGCATTAAATTACATTTTAAAAATATATTACATAAATAAGTAACAAAAAACAGGAAAAGAAAAACTCTGGGGTCAGAAGTGACCTTTATGCACCTAATAATAATAATTCCTTACATTTTTATGTAGCGCTTTTCTGGCCACTCAAAGCACTTTACACATAGGGGGGAATCTCTTCATCCACCTCTAGTGTGCAGCATCCACCTGGATGACTCGACGGCAGACATTTTGCGCCAGACTGCACACCACACACCAGCTGATTGGTGGAGAGGAGACAGAGTGAATCAACCAATTATGATCATGGAGGCCATGATGGACATAGGCCAGTGGACAGATTTGGCCAGGATGCCTGGGTTAACCCCCTACTCTTTTATGAAGGACATCCTGGGATTTTTAATGACCACAGAGTCATAAAATCTCAGTTTAAAGTCTTATCCGAAAGACGGCGCTCACTGAGCAGTATAGAGTCCCCGTCACTATACTGGGGCATTAGGACCTAGACATTTGTGTTTTTTAATGTAAAAGAAATGAGAACAAAATAGAACGGATCAGAATGAAACAAAATATCATTTTTACTGAAACACATTACTAAAAATTGTAAAAACATCCCTATTTTGCTGTTTATTCAAGTGAAAAAAGTTTTTGCAAACAATAACAAATATGGCAGGTCTTCATTAATTCTTTTGTTGTATTTTGATTGAATGCTATGGTTTGCTATTGCTGGATTTAATTCGAATGGCAGGCTGATCCCGCCCCTTACAATTGTAAACACCAATCAGATATATTGTCAAAAGTGGAGGGGCAGTTATTTAGATTAAAGATTTTTTGCCCAGCTCTAATTTCAAGGATTTAGAATGTTGATGATTATTAAATGCAGCATATTAGTCTTGTGAAAAGGGTCCAATATTAGGACTCAAGATTTTTGATTTGAAGAGATAAATAATCAAGAACTATTGCTGCTAATATAGCAATTTTTTTTCATAGCGACTCTAAACTGTCGGATTGTGGGTGTACAGTGTGATGTTATACAACACGTTCATATAATCCAAGCTTCAGGACAGCTGTAGTTCTGAGGCAGCGTGATTGTGGTAACTCACACTTAACTGTAGCGTTCACACTGCATTATCACCGGCCTCAGAGCTGCTCTTACTGATATTTGAAAATGCTTTAACAGCTCTGCATAATGTAGACTTAAAGTGCATGTTTCTCTTTCTTCAACAAACATGACGTGGGAGTTCAGCGTTTGTCTTACTCACACAAGAAGCTTTTGCTTTTTTTGTTCTGTCGAAATGTTTGTAACTCCCTCTTTCCATGGAAGAGTCAGAATCCAGACAGGCTGACCTGCTTGTCTGGCTTTTGAGTTTGATAAATGAAGAATTCGAATTAGGGTTTGGGCGATTTCGACTAATTTGGACTTATACGATGTCTAACATGAAACATCATGATGGACGATGGCATCGTCATCATAGGCAGTGGTGAATTAGATGTTTATGTATAATTAATTAATTCATAACAAATTAATTATTTGTAGCCTACCGTTTCAATTACCTGAGACGCATGGCCTTTGTTTTCCCCATAACCAAATCATAAATAGATAAAGATAAGTCAACACAAATTGCCACCTGTCAATCACTTTTTCTGCAGGACTTTGGCATGAATAGGCAGAGTGATCTGTGTTGTTATAATGACGTCCACAAATTTTGTTGGTAAAAAAGGTGCAGAGCTCAGAGTCAGACGCACATATAGCCTACACTGCAGTGCATTGTGTGTTTGTGGTCACGATGTACGTTTTCAGCAGTATAGTGTGGAAGGAGGGCTGTTCAGAAATGCTAGGTGAAACGCTCGTGTGGACCTGGATCGTTTTCATTCTAAAATGACATTTTAAAACTAAGACAGATTAGTGTAAACGGGGCCTAAGTTTGTACTTTTCGCTAGGGGGTTGCTGCTATAATGGGGCGGGGCGGGGCGGAGAATTGCGACGTCGGCTCAGTGTCATTATGTCTATCGGTCATCGGCAATGGACGATAGCATCGTCTGTTGACCCAACCCTATTTCGAATAAAGCATTTGCTGATTTTAACAAGTTACTGAAGGAAGTTAATTGTTTGTTAAAGGTATAAAATGACTAAAACTTAAATAAATTCCCACCAAAACATATATCAAAAGCACAGCAAATTAAATAGAAACTGAAAATATTAAGATATACATTTAAATAATTATTAATATATTTTAAATAAATATAAAAAATATTTAATATCAATTTAAAGGAATAACAAATGGTATAAGGTTGTTCATTTTCCCTTACATAATAATAATAATGTTGATGATAACGATGTGAATAATAATAATAATAATAATAATAATTCTCATTAAAATGAATAATAATAATAATAATAATATAATATAATAAATTAAAATATTTATTTGTTTGCTATTTTGTAATGTATAATAATTACCTTGCAGTACTTCATTCAATCATTCATTCATTAATTTATTCTTTATTACGTGATTAATTTGTTTTAAAATGTGATTATAGTAATACCTAATGTTACTATATCTAATAATATTATTAATAATAATAATAATAATAATAATAATAATAAATAATAATAATAATAATAATAATAATAATAATAATAATTATTATTATTATTATTATTATTATTATTATTATTATTATTATATTTCTCATTAAAATGAATAATAATAATAATATAATAAATTAAAATATTTATTTGTTTGCTATTTTGTAATGTATAATAATTACCTTGCAGTACTTCATTCATTCATTCATTCATTTATTCATTCGTTATTAAGTGATTAATTTGTTTTAAAATGTGATTATAGTAATACCTAATATTACTATACCTAATAATAATAATAATAATAATAATAATAATAATAATAATAATAATAATAATAATAATAATAACAGCAATAATAATAGTTTCAAAACAATGATGCTAATAATAATAATACATGTAAAAATACAAACTACTTAAAATTCTGTAAAAATGAAATAAATATGACTGTTGTAGTGATTTATTGCATAATTAAATAAAAGGTGATAAAATAATTTACTCCGTTTGTTATCAATATATATAAATTGATAAGATAGATAGATAGATAGATAGATAGATAGATAGATAGATAGATAGATAGATAGATAGATAGATAGATAGATAGATAGATAGATAGATAGATAGATAGATAGATAGATAGATAGATAGATAGATAGATAGATAGATAGATAGATAAACTTTTTTATATATACTATAAAATAAACTATAAGCATTCATAAAATATCGCATGTGTGTGTCTCCAAAGTCTGATTGTTCACATTCAGCACATCTCTCTCTCTCTCTCTCTCTCTCTCTCTCTCTCTCTCTCTCTCTCTCTTTCTCCTTCTCTTGTGTCGTCATGTGCCCTGTTATCGATTCATTTTAGTGAACTTATGAGTGGACCAGAGTCACTAACAGCAGCTGCTTTTCTGAAGCTGTAAAACAAAGAGTCATGTGTGTGTTGTGTGGATGAGCGACGGCTGTTTGCTCAGCTGTGAGTGTGTGTTTGTGTGTGTAGGAACAGGTAGCGCAGGTGAGACTCTTTAGACACCTGGAAACAGCAGGACTGACGACTGGACTCATAATGAAATAATGAAAGTCCTTTCAAATGTCCCTATACATTATTTTAAAGTAATAATCATTTAGGCAAAGATTTTTGATTTATACAATATGGCTAAAATATTATCATATTTTTTTTATGCACGCATTTAAAACTACCCCCCAAAAAAGAGAGAACTCACTGTTTTAAATGACACTGCAAAAATATTGCTGTTGATGTAATGTAATAATAATTCAGTGTAAAATTAAAAAATAATAATAATAATGTATATTTATATGTGTGTATAGGACAAAAATAGAATTTAATTTAGAATTTATTTAAAATTTTGAGTTATAAATAATAAATAAAAATAAATAAATTTTCATTGTTATTAATTGATAATATTTTCAGTTCAGTGTTAATAATTCCTATAGTTTTTTTTTTTACTTGTTTTTATTAACATGTATATATTATATACTTGCCGCTGTGCACTGTTTTGCTCACGATGACCCGAGTTCGATTCCCAGCTGGAGGTTCTTTGCTTCCCCTTTCCGTCTCTGCTCCCAATGCTTTCCTGTCTGTAATCTCCACTGTTCTTTCCAATTAAAAATAATAATAATAATAATTATTATTATTATTATTATTATAAAAGAAAAAAGTATTACTTTATATTATTTGCTATAATATTATAAATGTAAACAAACCAATAATTCATTGTATATGGTATAATAAAAAGTGTTTTATTGAATAAATGTAATAATTAAAAAATATAATCAATTTAAATATTGCATTTAATAATTATTAATATCAACATATTAATATCATCAAACAATAAATCAACTTAAAATGACCAAATGGATGCACAATGAGAAATATTAAAAACATTAAAAATCTTAATACATGTATAATATTTCACTGTAAAATACTCTGAGTAAAATATAGTTATTAATATTGATATTATTATTAATAATAATGATAATAATAATAATAATTATTATTATTATTATTATTATAATAATGTTGATTTATAATAAGCATTAAAAAGATTAATAAGGAAAACACAAAAAATTACTGTATAGTAAATAAAATGAAAAAAATACTATAACATATTAAATGACTATATAATATTTTCATTTGAATAAAATAAAGTTATTATTATTATTAATAATAATAATAATAATAATAATAATAATAATGTTAATTTATAATAATATTTTTAACACATGAATTATAGAAAACTAATATAAAATAAAGTAAATTTAATAATAATAAACCTTATTAAAACAATACAGTACAGTTAATTATTTTCATTACAACTATTATTTAAAATAACTATATAGCCCAAATAATAATAATAATAATAATAATAATAATAATAATGTTGATTATGATAAATAAATAAATGTAAAACAAATAAAAAAGAAAGCCATCAAAATTACTGAATAGTAAATAAAATTATTAAAAATGCTATCAAATAATAAATGACTAAATTAATAGTTTCACTTGAGTAAAATAAAGAAATTATAATAATATTAATGTTGAATTATAAAAATGTTTTTTAAACAAATGAAATTTAAAAAAAAAAAAATAAACATAATAAATGTAATAATAAAACTTATTACTATCCAGTACAGTAAATTATTCTCATTACAATAATTATTTTAAATAACCATCTAATCCAAATAACAACAACAACAATAACAATTATAATGTAGATTATAATAAATAAATGAAAAAAATATTTAAAAAATTAATAATAAAAAACATAAAATTACTGTATAGTCAGTAAATATATAAGAAATGCTATAAATAATTACAAATATTTTACTGTAAAATATGCAGATTGATTAAAATAGAAAGTTAATATAATAACAATAATAATAATAATAATAATAATAATAATAATAATAATAATAATATGTAGTTTATAAAAAAATAAATAAATACATATAAAAAAACTACAACATAACTATATAGTACATAAAAATGTAAGAAATGCTTCAAAATAATAAATGACTAAAATAATATTTCACTGGAAAATAAACAGTTAATATACATAATAATAATAATAATAATAATAATAATAATAATAATAATAATAATAATAATAATATTAATAATAATAATAATGTTGAATATAATAATATATTATAAACATATGACATAAAAAAGTAATAAAAAATAAATATAATAATAATAATACCTTATTACTACAATACGGTACAGTAAATGATTCTTATAACAGTAATTATTTTGAATAACCAACCAGTCCAAATAACAACAACAACAACAACAACAACAATAATAATAATAATAATAATAATAATACATATTTATCTATATTTCTTTCAAAATGATACATGTATTTAATAATCCATTAATAGTAAACAAAGTAACTGTCAAACGCTCTCCTTGACTTTCTCTCTCTCTCTCTGTCTCTCACTTTCTCTCCCTCTCTCCCTCGATGAGCAGAAGAGTTTGTCCTGTTTGTTTGTTTCTCCTTCAGTATTGTTTAGCGCCTCTATTAATAGACTTTGAGAGACAAAGGGTTTTGACCAGAGAATAAACAGGGGCTTTGGGCATCTAATTTTAGCAGGCGACTGCTTCAAAACAATCCCTATTCTGACGTTTCCTTCTGCGTTTCCTTGAGTGGGGATCTGAAATAGACTGAACTTTGCTGATGACTGAGGGACGAGTGTGTGTTTATTCAGCGTATGATCACACATGATTGATCCTGCAGTGTTTTCATCGGGCCTGGTGTGTGTTTGGCAGAGCAGCTCATCAATAATCCGCTTCTGCGGTCAATTCACTTTGAGCAGCTAATGGAAAAGGACAAATATCAGTCGTATGAGCGCTGCCATCATTAATTATCATAGAGCGTACTCCTCCTCACTATTTCAGTATTGCTTCTGAATGCGTTTTCCATGCTCTTTTTTTGAAATGGCACAAAATCTAAGTGCACATACACAGACAGACATGCAGTTCTATAGAAAACCTCAAACATTCAATTGTTCCAAACTTCTTGTCTGTTTATAAGAGTCCTTTAAGAGGAATGAATTGTCATTTGAGGTACTGTATATGCTGAGCTATTTTAACTTTAATTAAATAAAAATCTGTACCACATAAAAGCAGTGGATTTCTGTTTCAAATTGTCCGTAAATTAACAATAGTTTGATAGAATGCCCAGAATTGAATAATTTTTACAGTAAATTACCAGTTCAATGGAAAACAGTGTGTTTCTGTAAGTTTTTGATCGTTTTTCAGTTTTTTTGATCGTTTTTTTGATTGTTTTTTCAGATCGTTTTTTTCACAGTGCATGCACACACACACACACACACACACACACACACACACACACCGAAAATGATTAATTGCATCCAAAATAAAAATATTTCAAAGTATATATATATATATATATATATATATATATATATATATATATATATATATATATATATATATATATATATGTGTGTGTGTGTGTGTGTGTGTGTGTGTGTGTGTGTGTGTGTGTGTGTGTGTGTGTGTGTGTGTGTGTTTGTGTGTGTGTGTTTGTGTGTGTGTGTGTGTCTGTTAATTTGTATTGTCTATGCAAATCTGTACAGAACTTTTTAATTCAATAGATATTCAAATGTATGTGTATATATACACTTGAAGTCAAAATTATTAGCCCCCAATTGAATTGTTTGATGTTTAACAGAGCAAGGACATTTGCACAGCATGTGTGATAATATATTTTTTTTCTGGAGAATGTCTTATTTGTTTTATTTTGGCTAGAATAAAAACAGTTTTTAATTTTTTAAACACCATTTTAAAGACAAAATTATTAGCCCCTTTAAGCCAAATATTTTTTTTTTTGATAGTCTGCAGAACAAACCGTTGCTATACAATGGTTATATACATATATATGTATGTATGTGTATATATATATATATTTCATTTTCTTGTCGGCTTAGTCCCTTTATTAATCCGGGGTCGCCACAGCGGAATTAACCGTCAACTTATCCAGTAAGTTTTTACGCAGCGGATGCCCTTCCAGCCGCAACCCATCTCTGGGAAACATCCACAAACACATTCACACACAGGAAACCCACGTGAAGGCAGGAAGAACATGCAAACTCCTCACAGAAACGTCAACAGAGCCGAGGTTCAAACCAGCAATTTTCAATTCTTGCGCTTGCATTTAAGATCCAAAAGTGCATAAAGTTGTATTTTCGTGTGAGGATTATTCGGCTGGACAAAACGTGTAAGTGTAATGAACAGGGTTTGAACACAGAGCTTATTATTTGCAATCTTCGAAAAGCCTATGGGTAAATCCCTTTAAGGATTATACTACACTATACTTACACTATAGCAGCCGATTAGCCTACAAAGTAACATCATAGTTCGTCATAGTTATATATAATATTTTTCTCTAATATATGAATGCATGTGTTTATTTATATATACAAAATAAATGCACAGTGCACAGACTCTCTCCCCAGTACTACAAAGAACTTGAAAAGGAACAAATTATTTTCAGTGCTTTGATATAACAACTTAAATCTGGTAATATTTTATCTAGCTTGGCTTGTCAGATAAGATATTTTCACATTGGAAAAGCAAAGGATTGACCACAGTCAATGATTTGTATATCGATATAGGGTAGATATATTCACTTTTGAACACTTTTTCACTTTTTACAGCAATAACCACAGGACCATAATACATCCAGTTTTTTGAGTCAACCCCCTATGACCAAACATTTAGTGACGCAGTTTGTTTCCCAATTTGCCATGTCTTTTGATCACCATCAATTGGCATGGGACGATGATATTGGAACTAACATTTCAAATAGTATCTGGGAAGACAGACTGAAGCAAACTCATTCCTCAACACAAGATTAACTTATACGATTTAAAGGGTTACCTTTACTTTCTACATTATGTGATACTGTAGATGCTAGGGCTCAGAGGGGATGTATGCTCGTACAGTACTTTTGGGTGTTACTTTGTGATTTCTGAGTTTTGGATGAATCCATTTTCAGTGGTACTCAAATGTTTTAGGAGAAAAAATTAGTCCAGATATTGAATAAATAGAATATATTAAAAAGGAACAAATCTGGGTGCTTAGGAAGCATTTAAAGCTCCTGAAGGCTGAGAGAGACGTGTGCTGAATGCAGTATCTGTGAGGCACTGGGTCATGCAGAGCTCCTTCAACAAATCTGGGCTTTGTTCCAAATCTCATCCAGTCATGTTACAGTGTCATAAATTCAGATGAGAGGAGGCCGAGATGCACTAAAGAGATTGCATGTTTTCTCCCTCCCCACATCATCTTACTCTCCCGCTCGTAAAATAATCCAATCGGTTAAATGGATCAGAGCTGATGGTTTAGTGCACTCACCGGGTGATCAGGTGAACGTGACGTCATGTCTGTTTGTGTTTGGTGTGCTGTGCTCTGTTTTGAGCGGGTGCGGTCAGATATTCATGAGGGGCGGGGCTTTTTAAACCACAAAAAAGCCGCCACACCAAAAACCACAAACAAGGATCTGCTACGGATGTGTTGAAACAACAACACGAACCCATCATCCTCCGAGTCCAGTTAATCTGACATTATTCAGAGCGATAGGCGAGATGTTTCCAGAAAAACTGGCTGAAATTGATTTGAGCGGATCCATTGTGATGATTGATTGAACTGAAAGTGAAACATGTCGTGCTGAGACATTAAACACCTCTGTCAGAGCAATCTGTTCTCCTTTTAATGGATTGTTTCTCATTCTAGTTGTATCAAACTTGTTAAACACAGAAAATCTGTTAGTGCTTACACAAACAAAAACGTCTGTGAAAGCAGCATACAGATTTTCTGTCACTTTTCTATAGCCTGAACACCACCAGGATTCAGACTGTAAAAAATTGTAGTGGTCACACTGTTAACAGTTTTTGTAAATTACACAGTATTTAACTGTAATTAATTGTTTTACTGTAGGACGGGTATGCGGTATGTTACTTTGTTAAAGTTGCATTGGGAAAATTACTGTATATTTTACAGTAAAGAAATACATTCAATTCTATAAATACATATAGAGCAAGATAAACAGTGTTGTAAATGTAAATACAGTATATTTTGCTGTAATTGATTCTACAGTAAGTTTCTGGCAAACTGCTGGCAATGAGTTACAGTAGATTCTACATGAAAATGTTTACTGGCAGTTAGCTCTCTGCAACTCTCACATGCTCGCCCACTGAAGTAGGTGTTACTTGGATGGGAGATCCCATGGGAAAGCTAGGTTGCTGCCGGAAGTAGTTTTACTGAGACCAGCAGAGGATGCTCAACCTGTCGTCTGTGTGGGTTCCAATGCCCCAGTATAATGACGAGGACTGTATACTGCTCAGTGAGCCTGTCTTTCGTATGAGATTTTAAACTGCGGTTCCGAAACTGGTGGCTTCTGTCCATCATGGCCTCCTAACATCCCCCATCAGCAGGTGTGTGATGTGCGGTCTGGCGCAATATGGCTGCCGCCGCGTCATCCAGGTAGATGCTGCACACTGGTGGTGGATGAGGAGATTCCCCCTAATGTGTAAAAAGCTTTGGGTGTCCAGAAAAAAAACTGTAAAATGTAATGAGATATTATTAATCATTATTAGTATGATTACCAGCGTACATGATACCTCATTGACATTGATATGCTACGAATTAGGGCTGCAGGATATTGGAAAAATCTGACATTGCGATATTTTGTTTTTCTGCAATATACATTGCAAGATGAATATAATTTGCCCAGATGATTTGAGCACTATTTGGAAATAATTTGTTCATTAAGGGTGCTTTCACCCTTTCACCTAGGCTTTTGTTTCGGAATCTGTCTTGTTTCCCCAGTTAGTGCGGTTTGTTTGGCATATGTGAATCCAGCAATCGCGCCCAAATCCGCGCCAAATCAATCATCCGAGATCGCCTGAATGAGGTGGTCTCGGCTCAAATGAAACGAACTCGGGAGCGGAATGATTACAGTGAAAAAGCAATACAATCCGAGCATAACAGTGTAGGGTGGGCCATTATATGGATACACCTTAATAAAATGGGAATGGTTGGAGATATTAACACTCTGTTTGTAGCACATTAGTATATTCACCTTTGTTTATATAGCGCTTTTACAATGTAGAATGTCAAAGCTGCTTCACATAAAAGATCATAGTAATTAAAACAGTGTAGTTCAGTTTTCTGAGTTTAAGTTCAGTTCAGTTTAGCTCAGGTCAGTGTGTTTTAATAACTACTGAGAGTCCAAACACTGAAGAGCAAATCCATCAATGTGCAGCTCTACAGATTCCGAAGCATGCAAGCTAGTGGCGGCAGCGGCGATGAAAAAAACTTCACCATTTGGCAAAAGTAAAGAATCAAAAAACCTCAAGAGAAACCAGGCTCAGTGGGGCATAACCATTTCTCCACTGGCCAAACATCTTGTGCAGAGCTGCAGTCTAGGCACCGGGGGCTGGAAGCTGGATCTCAGCGAAGACTCGTCTGTATATATTAGTATATATGAGGGGTCAAACTTTTCAAGATGGATGGTGACCATGGTGGCCATTTTAAAGTTGGCCATCTTCCATCCAGCTTTTGTTTTTTCAATAGGAAGAGGGTCATTTGACATAAAACTAATTGGGAATTTCACAAGAAAAACAGTGGTGTTGGTTTTAACGTAACTTCATGAGTTATTTACAAGTTTCTGACCACTTATAAAATGTGTTCAATGTGCTGCCCATTGTGTTGAATTGTTAATGCAAAACCCTCTTCTCCCACTCTTCACACACTGATAGCAACACCACTGGAGAAATGCCAGCACAGGCTTCCAGTATCTGTAGTTTCAGGTGCTGCACTGGTAGCTTAAATTAAATAAGCTTTTTATTCAGCGTATGGCATTTAGGGATAGGGGGGCACCTCCATTTAATAAAAAAAAAATCTAAAATATTCCTTACAAATATTATCAGAAAGTGATGCATTTCCAGTAAGGTGTATTACAGTGCTCCACAGGCTGGATTTGCTCGTGTGGAGCTTCACTCAGCGTCTGCAGTCACTCAGCAGTGTTTAAACTGTCATGTCGTGTTATTAGCCATTTGAAACACACAAACACAGGCATGTGATGAGAGGAAGAGAAAGAGAGAGAGTATGTTTGCATGTGTTTATCGGGATTTTTGCTTGTCTGATAGTTCAAAAATAGAATTTGATCTAATCAGATTGTGGTGGAAATTATTACGCATCTCTGAAATATTTTCATCTGATAATCAGTTTATCAGTGTGGCTTTCTGCAGTCACGTATTTGAGTTTATTAACTTGTTTCATCATCATGATAGACCTACTGAATTATAAAGAAAATATTACAGCAAACAGCATTGGGTTTCTTTATTTACTTATTTGTGTTTGCATGCGTGCGCATGTTTTTGAAAAACTTGTTTTTGGAAGACTGCATTAAATTAGCAGAACTGACTTAATATACATAAAAAAAGCTTGTCATAATCAATTGTCTAAAAAAAACTGAATCTTAAAATATGTGTTAAATATAATCAAAAGAAATTAAAGAATAAGCAAGCAAACAGTATTTATCTAACATAAAAAGTTCCTGCAAACAACTAATTATTATTTTGTAAGTGTGTCACAGTCATTTTTGATAAATCATTCTCATCTAATTTATTAAATGTAGTTTAATCATACTCTGTCTTCTTACACAATAACATGATTTTAACTTAAATCAGTATTTCATTTCCACATATTCCTTAATTTGCCAAACATTATAAATATATTTATATATTTTTTTGCTGTTTTCACAGTATAATGCTGTTTTTCTCAACAGCTTCTTGTTGTATTCCACGTATAGCATGCTACTGTACATGTTGTTTTGAGTATTATTACATATGCTCAACAGTTCTTTACTTTGTATTTACAGCATGTTACTGTAGATTAGGGACGCAAGATATATCAGCGGCAATATTGATATCGGCCGATAAATGCTATTTTTAATGTTATCGCTATTGGTCCGATATCAATATTAAGCCGAGATCTTTAAGCCGATAGATTATGTAATTGTACATAACTGCCTGTCTCGCACATACATGGGTCTGTCTGGTCTTGTCTGGTCCTCTATAATGGAGCTTTCCTCACATTGTTTATTCCTTCAAAGTCTGTCTTTTCTTAGTGTGCTATTGTTGTGTGTTAATATCTCAGTAAGTAACCATATTACATATCATTCTAGCTACAGTTGAAGTCAGAATCATAGCCCCCTTTGTTTTTTGTTTTTTTTTTCAATTTTCACAGTATGTCTGATAATATTTTTTCTTCTGGAGAAAGTCTTTGTTTTATTTTGGCTAGATTAAAATCAGTTTAGATGTTTTTTAAGAACATTTTATGGTCAAAATTATTTGCCCCTTTAAGCTATATATGCAGTTAAAGTCAGAATTATTAGCCACCCTGTTTTTTTCTCCTTAATTTCTGTTTAATGGCGAGAAGATTTTTTTCAACACATTTATTAAAATAATAGTTTTAATATCTCATTTCCAATAATTGATTTATTTTATATTTGCCATGACAACAGTAAATAATATTTTACTAGATATTTTTCAAGGCACTTCTACACAGCTTAAAGTGACATTTAAAGGCTTAACTAGGTTAATTAGGTTAACTAGGCAGGTTAGCGTAATAAGGCAAGTTATTGTATAACGATTGTTTGTTCTGTAGACTGTTGATAAACAAATTAGCTTAAAGGGGCTAATAATTTTGTCCATAAATCGGTATTTAAAAATTTTAAAAACTGCTTTTATTTTTGCCAAAATAAAACAAATAAGACTTTCTCCAGACGAAAAAAATTTATCAGACATACTGTGAAATTTTTTTTGCTCTGTTAATCATTATTTGGGAAATATTTAAAAAAGAAGAAAAATCAAAGGGGGGCTGATAATTCTGACTTCAACTGTATATATTTTTTGATTGCAAAAAATAATAATCGTTATACAATCACTTGCCTAATTACCCTAATCTGCCTAATTAACCTAATTAACCTAACTAAGCCTTTAAATGCTTTTCTTACTTAGATTTTTTGTCTTGTTTCTAGTCTAAATATCTAAAATTTCTTATATCAAGAAACATTTTCTAGACAAGCAAAACATATCGTCTTGTTTTGAGAAATAATGTGCCAATATTAAGTGAGTTTTTCCTTAAAACAAGCAAAATAATCTGCCAATGGGGTAAGCAAAATAATCTTACGTCAAAAGAAAAAACAAGATTAATTTGCTTACCCCATTGGCAGATTATTTTGCTTGACCAGATTTAGTTTTTTAACAAAGTAACAAGTCATACAGTTATTGTAGCAAAGTCATTCATCGTTTGTATGACTGTTAAAAAATGCCATGTTCAGCTTCATTGTTCATTCCGTTTCTGTTCTTGAAGCAAAACTGTCAATTTACATTCAAATGAGGGACATTCCCATCTACAACACATGACGCACCTGTGTGTTTGCACATGAGTGTGTTTGAGGAAAAGACAGGCGTATCATAAAATTTCATAGACTGTCAAACAAAACAATTAGCAGGCATATTTACCATTGTGCAATGTAAAGCGTGAAGCAAAACAGAACCCAAAATAATGTCGCTTCCCCAATATTTAAAATTTAATTTGCATCTGAACTCTGAGTCAATGGTAATTTCCTGTTTTGCAGAAATGATCTGTCAACACATCCTCACTTCTGAGTATTTGATAGCGGTCAGATTCACAGGTTACAAGGCGGATAATGTTAATATACTGTGGGTTATTTCATGCAGAAGCCAAAATACTATTTCTGTAAACAGAATACAACATTTCTGTTCGACGACAAACTAATATTCCTGTTTTCCTCAATTGTTAAGCAACATTTTTGACACTCGTCAAGTTAAAAATTAAAATTATAATAAAATTTGGCAAGGAATTATAATTTACTGTGATAAAAAGGAACATATTGAGCCAGTTTTCAACCCTTGTGTGCTGTTGGGGATGTTTTAATCCACTCTGGGGTGATTTAGAGTCTTAATTTGGCCATAACTTTCTCTGTGTTTTAGCAAATTGAATGATTTTTTGTGGCAAATCTTATTTTGACACATATTTTAGGAAAATGCACTGACAATTTACAAAAACTCAACACTCAGGGAAAATGTACTACCCTTTTCTTGTGTTTTTGCCCCATTGACATCAATGACATCTGTTGATTGCAAAGCCCTGACATCATATAATCATGCATTCTTGATGGTTGCTGGTTTTCCCTGTTGGAAAGAGGTCAAATGTGTAATGTTCATACTGTTAATCATCAGTCTGCAGCGCTAACACTTAATATAATAAATTACATACACCTATAAAAGGTAAAAATAGTATAATAAATTAAATTCCTCTCAGATAATAGAGTCGAAATCCAATGAATGCCACCATAACTGGCTTTTAGACCACCCAATGTGAACACAGGCAATCAAGACAGTTCTGGCAAGTAATAAAACTGAACCACTTTGATAACAGACTTTGGCAAAGGCATTTTAGAATGACCAAAATAACATTTCAGATGTTGTGTAATGTGGTAAAGAAAAGCGGATGCCCAGACACGACTCAGGACACTGTTCATATTTCTGCCGCGCCACAGAGCACCATCTGAAATAATTTTATTTTAAAATATATGCGAATGTGCGTAATTGGTGTGCCTAACTTTCAACTATCATGTGTGTAGCGCATGCCCTCAAGTATGGTGTCTGCTTTAGTTTTGTTTATCAGGGACTGCAGGAAAAAAGATCATTACACTGGATGCCAACATTATCCACACAAAAGCTAAAAAGCTGTATAAATCCTTTGAATGTTTGCGCTTGACAACAAGTTTTGATCTTTGGTTTCATTTTGTAATATTGGACTTATTTTTCTATGAAGGTTTGAACTTTTAGTGTGTTTAAACAAGAGAGAAAAGTGAGAAAATGTTAATGCTCGTCTGAGAAAAGTGTATAAAGTGTGTAGTGAGGGGTTTTACAGCCTTAAAACATATATAATAATTGTAAAAAATAAAGCTGATTACTTTGCATATTTCAGCTATCACAGGTTATCTTTACAGCATAACTCCCGCGAATAACTAGGGACCACTGTATATAGTGCAAAATATTGTGTGCACAGAAAGATTTTTGGGTGAACTATACCTTCACAATTTTCACTGTGTAATTTTTAGCTCATTTTAAACAAGTATCTGTCAAAAAAAAAAAAAAAAAAAAAAAAAAAAAAAAAATATATATATATATATATATATATATATATATATATATATATATATATATATATATGTGTGTGTGTGTGTGTGTGTGTGGTGTGCACTAAACAGTGTGCACTAGCCAGTGTGAGGAGGTCAGCAGCAGGCTTAAGCAAACGCAGGATGTGTGTCGGGATTCATTCGACTCTTCCGGGCTGGACAGTGAGGCTGATGCGGAAAGAGCGGGGGTGTAGAGCAGCTCTCGCTCACTCAAACACTGGCCTTGGTGGAGGAGCTCCATCTCTGTGTTTGTCTGTGTGTGTGTGTGTGTGTGTGTTGATGGAGGAAAGAGAGCCTGTGGGATCCTGTGTGTCAGCAGAGAGAGAGAGATGTGGGGCGGAAGTAAACTTCTGGCATTGGGCCACTCAACCTCTTTCCATCATCCGGGCTGTTTCTCTCTGTACTTTCTGTCCGGACTGAAATAACTCTCAGCACTGGACATCACACACATCTAAAGTCTACCGATTTATGCTTGCATGTTTGTGTGTCTTAGCACAGACAAACACAGTTTTGTAAGTAGTTTTTTCTATCTTTATTTATAATACTTTAGATAATCTGTCAATCAATCTAACATTTTTATTGGATAATGTGCTGATCATGTTTTTGCCGCATTATTCATTTTTAAAAGAAAACACTTAAAAAAAATGTCTGTAAATTGACAGTTTCCCGTATTTTGTGAATTATATTTTTTTTCTCACTTATTTCTGCTTTTAAGTTGCATCATGACATTATTTTAATATGGCACTATATTAATAATCTAGGCGCAAAGTCTAAAGCGCATGGCGCAAAAGCATTAAGATCGTGTCTGAATCCACTTTTGCTTATTCTCTTAATGAGTTATGGGTGTGTTTTGAGCATAACATTTATTAAACCAATTAGAGTATCATCTCCCATTCCCTTTAAGAGTTGGGTGTGTCACAGCATGGTGTATTTTCTATTTTTGTGGCGAATTTTGTAAGTGGAAAAACTGAACGCTTATCTAGCGAGAAAACGGTTAAACAGACCATCTGCATCAACCATATTTATTTTATTTTATATATATATATATTTATATTTATACAACAGTTCTGTCTGGTTCTCGAATCTGATTGGCTGATAGCCGTGCAATATTCTGCAATATCAGAACTCCTACAGCCTCTTTACCCTTTGTGTATTACTCCGCCCACATGCATCCAGCAAAAAGCAAACACTACAGATCTAAAGTTTAAAAGATGCATGCTCAACTGTTTAACTGTCAGCTTATGATTTGAATCCAGAAGAAAGTAGTTCCTCATACAAAATAGTTTTTGAGACTCTCCATGTTTGGTTTTTTTTTATATACACAATTATGCCGTCAAACTGTTGTATAAACGCAATATCACACTCGTAGCAGTGCGATTTGGCTGTATATCGGCACTGGTGGGGGCATTAAGGCACTCAGCCTGCGGCCTCGTGCCAATGCACGCCTCCAACCAGTGCTGATATACAGCCATATCGCACTGCTACGTGTGTGATATTGCTCATATATATATATATATATATATATATATATATATATATATATATATATATATATATATATATATAATTATATATAGTTAAAATAAATAACCGCACAGACAGATTCAAAGCTCCCCTGAATTCTCTAATACAATTATTCTTTACTACGGCGGAGTATTTGGGCCTTTTCTTCAGTAAAGGAACCTGACAGGACTAAAAAACAAACAAAAAACTGCTGCTGCTTTAAATTAGACTGACTTCTTGCTAAATCCTTCTGTACAGACATGCATCAATTATAAAGCACTCACAAGACCTTAATTTAGACAACTATGCGGATAGTTTGTTAATCAACGGACTTGTTTGACTCTGATACAGTACGAGGCGCAGACGTGTGGTATGCTCGAGCTATTATAACTCTAATCATCGTTACCTTTACATTTGTGTGACTGTTGTTATACAACTGAGAACGTGGTCCCAGTTGACACACAGCGATTGGAAATTTAAGCCACAGTTACAGTACGTCTGTATTTAACAGTGAGGCTGTTTTTGCAGAGTCAGAATCTCACGGCCTACGTACAGGATCGCTGAGGCCCACCGGTTGAGAATGCCTGTACTACAGCATTTACTATAATATTTTTCCATGTCATGGCCTACAGTATCTACCGCCTTGATGATAGGCAAGTATGAGTTGAATAGAAAACTCTGTGCTCTTCATAGTATAAGGATTGTGCCCAACATACAGTATGTGGTTATTTTTTCTATGTAGATCTCTATTGATATATGGTATAAATCATAAAAATACTGACTTTCCTCTATGCCTCCCGTTTAGTTTTTACTTCCTGCCCTTGATCTGAATTTCACATGTCACCATGTGATTGCAAACAGCCTATAGCATCATTACAAAACTGTTTTTGTGTCAGTGCATGACGACAAAGCTTCAGACGCAGCCCCGCCCTCACCTGTGCTCCGCTTTCTAATTGGCTGCAGCCCTGAACTGCCCAAAATACACCCATTTTATTTATTTAGATTTAATAACTGCTTTTGCATTTGGTGCTTTGGTGTTTTTCTGCCTCTTTTTATAGCAGAGACATCAATTTACATTCAAATGGGGAAAGGGAAAGTCCCGTCTACTACACATGAAGCACCTGTGTGTTTGTGGACAATTGGGAAATCCTGGTGTTTGCAGATGAAGCGTAATGTGTGTTTGTGAGTCACGTCAGATTTTATGGATCATCAAACAGCAGACGCTTGCGATCGTGTGTGTATGTGTGTGTGTGCGTGTGTGCATGTGTGCGTGTCTGTTTGTCTCCCCCCTCAGAGCTCTGTCTGAGCAGGAAACGGTGTGTGGGAGTTGCACCTGTCTCAAATAAAACACACACTTAAAGTGGAACACACACCCACAGAAACACACCAAATCGTGTTTTTGATCAGTGTAAACGAAGCACAAACACAAACTGAAGACTTTGTTAACTGTTGGTTTTACGTTGAATGAGGGGCTTCATGTTTCTGTTTAAAATGAACAGTAAAATGAGATTAAGAAATACAATTGACTTATTAAAATGAAAGAAGCATGCAAAAATAGATTTTGCCACTAAATGTTAACAACAAAATATAGTAGCTTCATGTTTTATTTGATTTTAAAGCTACAATACTGTGACAATTAAAAAGTTCAGATGCAAAAACCTCCAAATGCCGTCTGAAATGTTCTCCTAAAATCAGCCTCCTATGTTTGGGGTCGTCTTATGGGGTGCCCAAACTTTTTTTTGTATGAAGGTCCAAAACCCAAATATCTTTGAAAGCCGTTGGCCAAAGGTAAATATACCAAACTGTATTACATAGTTGCCATGGGTAATTTCTTAATTTATTTAATAATTTTTGAAAATAAACAGAAAATATTACCTCATCTCATTTTTGTCCACTTATCCGAGGCCAGGTCGTGGGGGCAGCAGTCATAGGAGAGAACTCCAGACTTCCCTCTCCCAAGACACTTCCTCCAGCTTCTCCGGGGGATTCCGAGGTAGTCCCGTCAGCGTGTCCTGAGTTTTCCCTAAGGCCTTCTCCCTGTGGGACATGGCTGGAACACCTCCCTAGGTAGGCGTCTAGGAGGCATTCGAAACAGATGCCAGAGCCACCTCAGCTGACTTCTCTCGATGTGGAGGAGCAGCGGCTCTACTCCGAGCTCTTCTCCGGTGACAGCTCCTTAACCTTAATCTATAAGGATGTGCCATGCCACCCTAAGAAGTAAACTCATTTCAGTTGATTGTATGCCAGATCTTGGCTTTGCAGTCATGACCTAAAGGTCATGACCATAGGTGAGAGTAGGAACGTAGATTGACTGGTAAATCAAGAGATTTGCCTTTTGGCTCAGCTCCTTCTTTACCGCAACAGACCGATACATCGACTGCATTACTGCCGCCGCTGCACCAATCTTCTTGTCAATCTCACGTTCCATCCTTCCCTCACTCGTGAACAAAACCCTTGAACTCCTCCACCTGGGGTAGGACGTTCCTCCAATATGGAGATGGCAAACCACCTTTTTCCGGTGGAGCACCATGGCCTCGGACTTTTAGGTGCCGATTCCCATCCCAGCTGCGTCACACTCGGCAGCAAACCACCCCAATACATGCTGAAGGTCCATGTTTGATGAAGCCAACACAACAATATCGTCTGCGAATAACAGAGATGAAGTCTTGTGGTGCCTGAGCTAGACCCCCTCCAGCCCAAGGCTGCGCTTTGAAATTCTGGCTATAAAAATTGTCCCAAAAACCGTGGTGTTCATTGCTGAATGTAATGTAATATAATGTAACGTGTGTTCTGGAGAGATAGTGACAGAGCCAATTTAGTGGATTGGGATGATTGGGAGGCCATAATTGTAAGGGCCGATTGAGGGACACCAGGGTTACACCTCCACTCTTTACGAGAAGTGCCATGGGATTTTTAATGACCACAGAGAGTCAGGACCTTGGTTTAATGTCTCATCCGAAAGACGGCGCCCACTGATAGTATAGTGTCCCCTTCACTTTTAAATACACAGGTCAAGCAGAATCTTCCTTTGCATTGATTTGCTTACCAAAGTCTTTGTATTGTCGGGTGACAGTTTGTACATTTAAACAAAATCTAATTATTTTACTACATTTAATAAAGTGCTTAATTTCAGTTAGCTTCAAACAAACCAACTAACAAACATTCAAACAAATGTATTAATTTTGAATTGGTGTTTTCTAAACATCGTCTTTATTCTCAGATGGTTAATTTTAAACAGCCTACCTGTAGGATCACTGAGGCCTCAGTGGTTTAAATAGTAAACTATAATAGACCCTTTTCACATTTCCAGGTTTCTCAGTAGCAGAAGTCGTCATAGTTGTGAAAAATTAGAGCACAGCGAATGGGAGAATACCACAAATATATATATATATTTTTTATAATCCTATTAACCTTAATGGTGTTATCAAGACTTTGAGAAAAAGGAAAAAAATAGTGTGAAACTGATGATGGCAGCCAGAGGAGAGAATAACGTCAAAATTTACTATCCTATCCAACATCATCTCACAGCAATATGTAACTTTTTGATTTTATGGCAAAATCGTATAAATTCATATAATCTAATTTGTACAATTCAGTACAATTTGCTCATCACCCAATGACGGTTTGGTTTAGAGGTGGGGTTGGGTGCCTCCTTTTTAAAATTGTACATTTTCTTGCGACTGAACTTGTATGAATTAGCCACTAAACTGACAAAACATAAAATATTTGTTTTCTCGTGAGATCAGGCTGACCATTGTGAGATCATAAATGCTACATTTGCAACACCTCACATAAACGGTATTTTTTTTTTCTTTTTGTAATTTAATGCAAAGATAATATACTGCATACGTAAATACATATAAATTTTCGTTTATTTATTTTTTAAAACTAAATATTGAAAACTTTTAAGGACTTAAGATGCCGATGACCATTAAAAGCGTCATAACAGGCTTGTGAAAAGCGTTTATTGTTTGATTTTATTATTGAATATGTTATTTTAAAGTGTTTGAACTAATGGCATTTTTTGTTTATTGATTACTTCGGACTCAGTGCAAAAGCAGCCTCACTGTTAAATTCCGACATAACCGCTGCAAACCAATTAGGAGTACATTCTCAGTTTACAAAGCAAGCCATCAAACAAATGCAAAGGTAACGATAATTAGTTTTAATAACCAGCTACTTATAATAACCTGTAACTCATAGTGTATCAGAGTAGATCAAGCCCATTGATTTACAAACTATGTGTGCTCTCTTTGGTGAACACTTTCATATATCTACTAGATACAGTTGTCCAAATTAATGTCCTAACAGTGTTTTATAATGAACATGCATCCGTCCAGGAGGATCTAGCGAGACTCTGTGGTGTTTTAGTAGTGAATAGTCTGTCTGTCTGTCTGTCAGTCTGTCTGTCTGTCTGTCTGTCTGTCTGTCTATCTATCTATCTATATATCTGTCTGTCCGTCCGTCCGTCCGTCCGTCCGTCTACAGGTAGGCCTTCAAAAATTTATTAGAGAAGGAGGTGGGCCCCTTAATGATATATGTTGAGATCCTCGGATTTACATTAAGTTACTGGCCAACTGCTGCCAGTAAGTTACTGTAAACTTTAAATTCTTCAGGAAATAGTTAACAGTGTGATTGTCAAGCCAACATCAAAGTTTGTCTTGACTTTTTTCTAATCTAATGCTTTTAATATAATAGTTTGCAAATCGTTGTTCGGTGATATCTAAATTGATTGTTTCCTCAATCATGATTGTTTGTATTTCTCCTCAGGCATGGAAGAAGCGCTGGTTCATCCTGCGCAGCGGCCGCATGAGCGGAGACCCGGATGTGTTGGAGTATTACAAGAGCGATCATGCCAAAAAGCCCATCCGCATCATTGACCTGCACTGCTGCGAGCAGGTGGACGCAGGCCTCACCTTCAAGCGCAAGGAGTTTCAGGACAGCTTTGTCTTTGACATCAAGACGGCAGAGAGGACCTTCTACCTGGTTGCTGAAACTGAGGAGGAGATGAACCGCTGGGTTCGCTCCATCTGCCAGTTGTGCGGATTCAACCAGTCGGAGGAGAACCATCACGGTAAGGGGAACCACATCTGCTTGAGCACAGAGTCAACATGCTGCTGATGAATTTACTGGGTTCCCATGGTCATGAAACTTCTTAAAAGGTCCATTTTGAAAGTCAGGGGATTTTATATTACTTGTTTAAGAATATCAGCAATTTCTGTTTGTCAGATTGTTTCAAATTCAACCTCCCTTTTATCAAGATGTGTTTTATTTTTTATACTGTGGTTTTTATCATGTTGGTTAGGCTATTTTACACTGCTGTTTTATTCTTTTCACAATTTGTTTTTTTACATGCCTTTCAAATGCAGTCGCCAGGCTGTAGCTGTTAAATACTTTGTGTCCCACCTGGATTTTGTGTGCAAAATTTCAGATTATTTTAGCCTAAAATGACTCATTTAGTGGCAAATTTTCTCATAGTATAAAGCACTATTTTCTTTTTTTCCTTATTTGTTTTATTTTTTATTTTTTGGTGAAAAACATAAACAAATTTGCACATCTTAGTTCTTTATTACTTTTTTGACCTCAAGAACCACAGATATTCATACAGGAGAATTGGTTAAACTAAATTGATTGAAATGTATGAGTGTGTGTGTGATTGAGACAGTATATGGGTGTTTCCCAGTGCTGTGATGTGGCTGAAAGGGCATCTGCCTCATAAAACATATGCCAGAATAATTGTCAGTTTATTCCACTGTGGTGACCCCTGATAAATCAGGGACTAAACCAAAATATGTGAAGTTTACAGTATATAAACTAATTTCAAGAGGATCACATGCTTATGATTGACCACAGCGGGTCCCGCTAAGCAATCACATGATATACAAATCAGATGAATAAATAGCCGTATTTCCTTACCTTTTTTTACCTTATCTGCGTCTTTAAGAATCCCCTCATCCAGCCCTCCTTCCCCTCTTTCTTAAATAAATACACGCTCTTGAGACCTACTTGAGCTCAGACTCCCCCTTCTCTCGATAAAATGTGAAGGAGCCCCAAGCTTAAGAATTTTCCTTGCTAAGGGCTCTCTCCTAGGACAGCATGCCAAACTCGCTTTTTACTTGAATTGGGTAAGCTAAATTGGCCGTAGTGTATGTGTGTGAATCAGTGTGTATGGATGTTTTATCCGCTGCATAAACCATATGCTGGATAAGTTGGTGGTTCATTCCACTGTGGGAACCATAGATTGATAAAGGGACTAAGCTGAAAAGAAAATGATTGAATAATTGAATAGATAGTCTACAGAACAAACCACTATACAATAACTTGCCTAATTACCCTAACTTGGCTAGTTAACCTAATTAACCTAGTTAAGCCTTTAAAAGGCACTTTAAGCTGAATACTAGTATCTTAAAATATATCAGTAAAATATTAAGTACTGTCATCATGGCAAAGATTAAAGAAATGAGTTATTAAACTATTATGTTTAGAAATATCTTGAAAAGATGACATTGGGAAAAATATACCAGCGGCTAATAATTCAGGAGGGCAAATAATTCTGACTTCAACTGTATGTTTGGCTTTATGCTTCACTTTTATCTATTCTTTAAATAACATTATGCTTGGTATTTTTACATGAAATTATCACAAACATAAGGATTAGGAAAAAGATTTGTTACCAGAGCAATCACATTTAACATATCCATGATCTGTGATTTACAGTGATTGTGTTCTCATCTGCAGCAATCTGCTGTTTCTTTCTCTGAGCTGATGATCGCACAGATAGGTAGTAACCTGATAGCATTTCTTATTGCTTTCCCCTTTTTCCCCACCACCTCTTTTCCCTGTCATTTGAGAAAGTTGGGCTGGAACAGCTCTGCCAAATGGATGCAGTGTCTGAAAGGTTTATTGATTTTTTTTTTTTTTTTTGTCTCATTTGTTTTGTTAAAGAAAAGGCAGTGAACGCTGCCCATCATTCCATGCACCATGTTGCCGTTTATTCTAGAGACAATTAAATGTGTGTTTCTGATGTAGAGAAAACAACAATAGAAAAATCCATATGAACATTTAAGGAATAAACAACATTTTATTAAAAAAGATACTGCACAACTCAGAGTCAATAGAGAAATCACATCTAAAGGCACTGTTCAGATGTTGTAAACCTCAAGTGAGGTTTTTGTCCTCCATATTTGTACTAGTAATACGGTCTTCTGTTCAGTCACATTTACATATAACTTTTTTTTTTTTTCAATTGTCAACAATTGCAATACAGAGCTATGCTAGGAGAAATTTGTTCTGCTGACTTTCTATACATTTCAGAATACAATTCTGTAACTGTTAACATTAATGATATTTAATACAGAGAAGAATAAACAGAAATGAAAGAACATCAATAGAAAAAAAGGAAAATGATGATGATAATAATAATATTAATAATAATAATAATAATAATAATAATAATAAATATTCAAAAACAACAGGGTACACAGGGTATCCACGGGGTCTTAAAAAGATGCCTTAAATTTGAAAAACAAATTGTTAGGCCTTTAAAAGTCTTAAATTCACTGAAATGTTGACTTGTAGATCTTAAATCATTTTAAATGGAACTTAATTTTCCAATGTCCTTTTAAAGCTACCCAATCAGTCCAACACCTGTATACAGCCACCAACAATACATCTCAATTAAAACCAACAATACATCTCAATATTATGGATATAGAATTTTAACAAAATTCGATATACAGAGCTCAGCATAATTGAGTACACCCCAATTTGAAAATGATTATTTGTATCTATTTCTCTATTTCTCAGTGAATATAGGCAATATATTTTGTTGCATTTAAACAAAACAGATTTATTAAACAGATATATTTATTAAAATAATATATTAGTCAAAAATATATTTAGAAATTAAAAGATAATACAATTAAATTCAATCAAAAAAATTGCAAAAAGAAACTACAGCCTACAATTTTATAATTTTTTTTTCTGCATCTCTTGATTTTTCATCTTTTTTTAAAATGTGTATTTTATATTTTTCTATAACATATAAATTTGGATTTTTGGATCATTATTGTAATGCTAAGTTCACACCAGATGCAGAACGCGCAGATAAATCGAGCTATTCATGCGTAAGCAGACGCATAAACATTTTAGTTTACTCAAACTTTCATTCGCGCATCGAAATCCGCTTTATTTGCGAGTCAAATCTGCTTCATTTGTGCATCAAATTCTCTTCAGAACAGATGCAGTTTTACGTGATGGGCAGGTCTTCTGTCTTGTAGCTTTGATGCTAAATGGCTAACATGTATTTTATTGAGAAAATACCTGTGTTTGTGTGCTTTATGAACACTGAAAAACAGCGTTGATTTGTTTGGAGCAGTGTCTGAGTCCAATAGATCCTTTCAGAGGTGCACCAAGCTCTGTGAGCTCAGAAACCCTTCCAGAAACTTAACCTAAATGATTGAGGCTTTCAGCGGTGCTTCTGACTGAGCAGAGCCCAGTTTGATGAATGTCCCCCGGTACACCAACAACAGGCGCTACGTCATAATCATGCCACCACAAAAGCAAGCACCTGATTGGTTTAAGCGGCGCGAACGTTTGCTGAAGTTCAGATTTTCGAACTCGAGCGATTCGCGTGTCAAGTGCAGCAAACGCGCAAATCGCTCAGTTTGTGTGTATCGCGCCATTCGTGTGTATCGCACCATTCAAGTGTAACGCGCCATTCGCATTGCGCCATTTTTGCAATTTGCGTCTTTTGCTCTAATAGCACCGCAGGATATCTATTCGTGCCTTTGCATTGACTTAACAGGTAAATCACTCGCGCTAGATGCTTCTTTCGTGTCTGGTGTGAATCTAGCACGAGTTATTTTGTTAGATAAGTTTTAGATTTGGCTTCAGTATTGACTATGGATTAAACCAAAGGAAGGTTGCATAACTCTTATTTTTATCCACGATTTTACTTTACTCAGATTTCACTCACCAGAGCATCTGACATGTAGCCTACCTTACTCAGGACATGTTTTGGCTTCCCCTACCATAATACACCTGAAACAAAGATTGCTGTAAAACTCGTCAATAGCAGGGAAGGGTTTTCTCTCGTTAACTGCAGGGAAAGAGTTAAACAAAAATATCTACACACAACAAATTACCAGCCATACATGTAAAGTACAAAAATTTCCTTCAACTCAGTCACGGTTGCGATTTGTTTGCTCAAACTTTCTTTTGCAGTCTGAAGCATGTCAAACGCATGAACGGCCAATTTGCATCATAGGATGCCTAATCCAATCTCTGCACTGACTTCACATGTAAATCACTCGCGGTTCATCCGCGTCTGCTAACTGCACAGGCTGCAAAACAATTTTGCCAACGTCCATGTAATGTAATAATTGTAAGGATGCAGTTGAGGTGGAATTTCTCGAGAGACACTCAATTACATTGCTTGCGCTGTGTATGCAACGTCTATAAGTCACATAAAACATTAAATTGCAAACTGAAATAAATACCATTTGAATATATAATTTGTAATTGGATGTTATTTAATTTTTTTTGCGATTTAATTAAGAATTTTGCAGGATTGAAAAAAAAAATTCGACTTTTGTTGATTTTGCGTTGGATTCAGCGATCACGGAATCGCAAAAAACTAGACCATATGTCTGTCAGAGTACACTGACCTGGAAAGACTGTTGTACATTTAGTTTATTATACGAAACAAGCTGGATCCTTGCAAAAATAGGTACTACTAAATATTATTTAATTTAGGTAAAAATTACAAAATGAAGTAAAAAAAAAATCCAGCTAAGAACATACTGCACTCGTCCTGCAAAAGAAAACAAAACAACCGACAAAACAAGTGAGCTGAGCAGTTGGTGTTTATGATTATCTCTCATCTTTATCATCAAGGGCAGTTTGTGTCAGGTACAGTTTGTTCTCTCTCTGTATCCGATTTTTTGTCTGCTTTCAAGCAGATTCTCCTCTGAAATCATTCACAAGAGGTTTGAATGGTCAATATGAGTTCCTTTAGCTGATGTCTATGAACTGTAGCGCTGGTGCTGTCATAATTTGCTCCGTGTTTTCTTGATTACCAGTTCAGTTTCCATCCACTGAGGTGTGTACATTTTCACAGGGTGAGCAATAGAGGTTGAGGTGATAGATGTGGTAATGAGAAAGCTTAGTTTGATGTTTGGCAAACATTTAAAACACGAGAGTCTATTCTGACCTTCTTCTACAGGCCAGCTAGCAGCACTTGACCTCTGGGTCACATGGCTCATACAAATACACAGTTCTGTAAAAAGGTGTTTTTACTTGTAGATTATTAAATGTAATTAAATGTAATTTAATCATTAAATAGATATATTTGTTTCATTCATAATTAATTCCTTTTTGATTTCAACTACATTTTTTTTATTGCAGATTATTTTATTTATTTTAAGATTAAATCTTTGGGAAATAGGCAATTGGTGCCAACAGTTATGCTACTATACACAACCTAACAAAAGTCGGGTTGTCGTCGATCCCAGTTGTAAGAGCAACATATAATAACTTGACTTCTAGTTAATCATTTGGAAAAGTGGCAGAAAGTATTTTTTTCATCAATCATCTGTTAAATCATCACAAATACTGCAGAAGACCTATTGGAACCCGCATGGACTCTAGATTCACACAGAAAACAGTCCAGTTTGGTGAAGGAAAAATCATGGTTTGGGGTTGCATTCATTATGGGGCATGTGAGAGATCAGCTGAGTGGATGGCAACATCAACAGCCTGAGGTATTAAGACATTTGTCTTGCCCATTACATTACAAACCCTAGGAGAGAGCAGGATAGCGCTCCTTCTCATACTTCAGGTAACATGTAAAGTTCCTTAAAGCAAAGAAGGTCATGGTGCTTCAGGATTGGCCAGCCCAGTGATCAGACATTAATGAGCATTTCTGGGGTAAGATTAAGGTGGAGGCATTGAAGATGAATTTAAAAATTCTTGATGAACTCTGGGAGTCCTGCAAGAACGCTTTCTTTGCCATTTCAGATGACTATAAGTGATTTGAGACATTGCAGAGATGTATGTGCAGTCCTGATGATATGATGCAGTCCTCCAAACTCATGGGAGTTATACACAATATTAATGCTTTTTCTACTGCACCATGACTTTGTATTTTATACTGGGCATTATTTCGTGACAAGACTTTTGTCTTAACAAAGTCAGACCTTACTGTCCTTAATAAATAGTTAAAAACTAAGACATGATCCTATTTTATTTTGGTAAAGTAAGCGTAATCTAGAGGTCTTTTGCTTTCATTTAAGCCATTTCTGATACCAAATGATCAACTAGAAGTCAAGTTATTATTTATTATTCCTAACACTTGGATAGACAGCAAGAAGTTTGGCAGGTAGTGTATGTAACATAAATGTGTGTTTTTTTTAATTAAATAATACACTATGTAAGCCAATATAATATCCCTTCACCACCACTGGATGAAATGAGAATGCTGAAATGAAACAGAATCAAGTTTTTCAGACTTTCATCTTCAGTCTTTTAGAAAACAAAACACAAACTGTAACCCTAAAGGAATGGCTTTTCTTTTCCCCAGATAAATGCTCCGCTCCACCTCTCTTTCCCCAAGGAAGTATCAAGTTGTCATCTGCGCTGTGAGCATGAAAAATGGAGTCCAGTTTTCCTTAGAGGAGTTTAACACTGAGAGTCACTGCAGCGCAGTGTGTCTTGTGCTGGAGCATTAGAGACATCCATTGCACATGTGATGTAGATGAAGCAAAAGTGTGCCAAGAGCAAATACACTGACTCTGACTCTCTATGACGTTTTTGTTGATTGTTATTGTTTATGAAGTGTATGTGTATTAAGCACGGTTAATGTCACATGGCTGAAGGGGGTCCAATAAACAGAATTTACAGAATTTTTTTTTTAAATATTCCGATGACAGCCATACTAAGTTTACTTAATGAGAAATTAATAAATTAGTCAGAACAAAGCCGCTTTATTGATTGGTGTGATAAAAATAGGTTAAAAAATAAATACTAAGTAAACTGAAGAGATGGTATTTGACCCAAAGTGTGTAGGTAACCATTATCAAGCGGTTGTACACGACCATCCAAATACTCAGTGAGGGACTTTTAAGTACTTGGGCATTTACATTGACTATTCTTTCACATGGTAAACGCACATAGAGTGGGTTTGCTCTCGTTAACACCAGAGATTGTATTTATTATGGAGGTTACGGCCTTCTTTCTGTTGTTGTTTTATAACGCTGCTCTTGAAAGCGTTGTTAGATATGGATACAGTGTAAATCTGAGTTGATGCATCTCTTAAAGACAGGATGGAAAATTGATGGGCATGATGAATTGTTTATTCCTTAAGTTTTATTTGAGACTAGTGTCCTCAATCTGGTGAAAAGTATTCTATATGATCTAACTTATTTTTTGTTTACACATTATGAACTGCTTTCCTCTTGTGGGAGATACAGTATTGAGTCCAAAAATGTAGGTTGAACTGTTATAAGAAATTCTTTGTAGCTGTTTTAGTGGGTTTATTCAACAAGTGTTGATCTTAATTAGGATTGTAATTATTGTTACGACTGTATTTGTATTGTTTTTATTGTTTGTTTTTATGGATTGTCTGCAGCAATATGGTGATGCCCATAACAACTTTCCTTCAAGGACAATACAGTTTTACTATTGCTACTATTACTTTTACTACTAAACACATGACAAGAAAACAAAAAACACAATTAAGCTCTACCACATCACATACCTCACCAGAACATCCTGTTATAAACAAAAAAAATCTTGCTGTAATAATTGTTAAATACACAAAGTAAATTAAGTAGACAACCAAATAATATACATTTAAATGCATATGCAAACATACAAATACACATATGAACATACAGTCAGAATTGTTAGCCTCCCTGTATATTTTTTCCTCCAATCTCTGATCAATGAAAAACAAAAACAAAAATCAACACATTTTTAAACATAATAGTTTTAATAGCTACAGTCATTTCTAATAAGTGATTTTGTTTACCTTTGCTTTAGTGACTGAATGTCAAACGCTGACAACGGAGTTGGGGATCCACACAGTTTATTAATAAGAGAAGTCAGGCAAGCAACGGTTGAATGGGTTCAAACAGTATCATAGGGTTGATCCAGAATCGCAGTCAAAGTAACAGGCGAAGAGGTCGACACAGGCAGCAAATAACATTTACAAGAAAACAAGGCTAGGATCAAACACGGAAAGACAAAGAAACACTTTGTAGTGTAATGGATAAACGGTGAGCAAGACTCAGCACAGTGTGTGAGAATGTGAGGTGTATAAATAGTCCAAGTAAGGAGTCATGAAATTCACCTGTGTGTGCGTGTCAGTGTCTGAATGATTGTCAGCTGTGGCAGAAGTGATGAGTGCAAAAACTACTGGGAGTTGTAGTTCATATCCATGATGCATACAATTCTCCAGCAATCTGCACAAGCTAGATCGCTAATGATCGTGACGATGACAGTACATAATATTCTACTAGATATTTTTCAAGACTAGTATTCAGCTTAAAGTGACATTAAATGGCTTAACTAGGTTAATTAGGATAATAGGCAAGTTATTGATGTAATAATGGTTCGTTTTTTTAGCCAAATGAAAAGAAAGATGGCTTATAATATTGACCCTAAAATGGTTTAAAAATGTATTTTATTCTAGCCAAAATAAAACAAATAAGACTTTTTCCAGCATGAGAAAAAAAAAATCCACACAGAAATGCCAACTGACCCAACCGAGACTCGAACCAGCAACTTTCTTGCTGTGAGGTGATCGTGCTACCCACTGCACCACTGTCACGCCTCTCGAATATATAGACATATATAAATATATATAAATATAAAAAACATATTGTTTAATCCTCAGTAAAAACATTTAAACTGACAGCTTAATTGTAAAAAAAAACAGGAGAGCTGACTTGAAAACATCAGGTTCTCACAGGCATTCATTTGCATAGTATATAGTCGGACATGTTTACAGAAACATTTTATAATAATAATGTTCACACCTTGCTCATAAATTTAAGTGAGTTCCTCATTTAGTCTATACACAGTTCATGTAATAAATCCATCTGTAGAAGGTTTTATTTCTTCGCTGTCCTCAGCTCTCTGTGTCCAGCAGATTGATGGGTATCAGTGAAATGTCTGGACGTCTGCTCTATGGCCATCACTTATCATGATTTTAGCCACACGATGAAGTGTTGCAAGATGATGAATTTTTGTTGACCAAAACCCAGAAATGGTAACATTTTAACATGTACTGTGTTCCATCCTCCTGAAAACAATGGAGTTTGGTCTTTAGTTAAAAGCTCATATCCAGATAGAAAAAAAAAGAAAAAAATAGGGATAAAGTGAGTTTGGAATCTCATAATTTAGTTTTTAGAGTTGTTCATTTTGTACCCAACAGTTTATAACTGTGTAAATAAATATAGAATTTTTCTTTTATAAATATTTTTACTAAATGATGTTTGGCTTTTTTTACAGAATTTTCTTTATATATTTTTTCTTCTTCTGGTAAAAGTCTCATTTGTTTCATTTTGGCTAAAATAAAACCAGTTTTTCCATTAAAAAAAAACCATGTAAGGTCAATATTTTTAGCAATTTTTTTTACTGTCTACAGCAGGGGTGTCCAAACTCAGTCCTAGAGGGCCGGTGTCCTGCAGATTTTTTGCTCCAACTTTCCTCAACACACCTGCAAGGATGTTTCTAGAAAGCCTAGTAAGAGCTTGATTAGCTAGCCGAGGTGTTTCTGAATGGGGTTTTTGCAGGACACCGGCCCTCCGGATCCGGGTTTGGACATGCCTAGTCTACAGAAGAAACCATCATTATAAAATGATTTACCTAACCATTGTGTACTGTTGGGGATGTTTCTTGGGTGACTTCTGATTTTTAAACATATTTTGAGAAAATGCTTTGAAGTTTTTAAAGAACTCAATGATACTCTCTGGGCAAATGTACTACTCTTTCGTTATGTTCGGGATTAAAACATCTACTGAATTAAACTGCTCTAAAAGTGCATCATATGCATATTTTTTTCAGTTTTGGCATAAATCTTAATCAGCCTCAGTCCTATTCAAAACTACTAAATGTTTTTTGGGGTTTTTTTTAAATACAAGATTTTAACTGTATAATTGGCAAATTCATAAATGATGACACTGATTTGGTGAAAAAATACTCAAAATGACGCATTGTTAGATTTGTGTTTTTGCACTAAATCAGTGACATCCTTTATGAATTTGCCAATTAAAGAGTTAAAATCTTGTATTTTTTAAAAACATTTGTAGTTTTGATCAGGACTGAGGCTGATCAACAGATTTATGAAAAAAAATTTAAAATAATGGTAGCACTTTATTTTGAAGGTCCATTTGAGCGTTAGTTGACTGTCTGCTTAATATCTGTTGATATGCACCTTCAACAGACATTTAACTGACTATAAGAAACTTTGCAAGTACATGTCAACTTACACTAACCCCAATCAAAAGCCTAACCCTAACAGTCTACTTATAATCTAATGAGAATTAGTTGGCATGTAGATGCAATGTAACCTAAGTTCACGAACGGACCATCAAAATGAAGTGACCAAATATATTAGCTGAAGCATTTTTACAGCAGTTTAATTCAGTGAATGTTTCCATCTCTAATATAACAAAGGGTAGTAAATTTGAACATTGCACAGGGGTTAATTACCCAAACTTGCCTAATTAACCTAGTTAGCCTTTTAATTTTACTGCACTTTAAGTAGAATGCTATGTCTTTAAAAAAATCTAGTAAAATATTATGCACTGTCATCATGCAACAATAAAAGAATTCAGTTTTTAGAAATTATTTATCAAAACTATGTTTAGAAATTTGTCGAAAAAAAATCTACTTTCTGTTTATTGGATATTGAAGAAAAATATGAAGGGAGGATAATAATTTTGCCTTCAACTGTATACATCATCGTTCTGAGAAAAAAAAAAGTTAATTATAAAATAAATATAGTAAGTAGGTGGTTGTTTTCTCAGAATAATGCTCGACAGACTTACCGTCCTTCATTCTATCTGTTGTATAAGACTGAAGGACTATAGATAATTCTGCAAAAACATCCTTCAGGATATACTTTATCCTCTGTTTACACAGCTACTTGCCACAAAATGTAAAATTAGACACAAATCATTGTTCTGAGCCATTATAGCTCATTAATTTTATATGCTTTTACCAAACAGGTAAGCTAATCTACACATGAATTACTTGAATCATCTAGTCACTTTTACAGTTGTGTAGTATGTTATTTTACTCTTGCAATTTATTCAGAAGAGGTATGTAAACAATGATAAACTTCCTGTGAAAGCTTAATGTGACTATCTTCAATTTCATAAAGTTCTTTTTAGAGGACTGTAATATAATTACCCACCCAGGCTCATTCTGAAAACAGTCCCACTGACGTTTCAGGAGACCGCGAAATATGTCCCAGGAGGTACGTATTTGGGCAGTTTTTGTTTGGCGAATCCGCAAGAGGCCGCTGTGTTTGCTTTTTCGCTTCTCGAACGTCTTCGAACATCTTCATTGTGCGTCTCTAGTGAGCGCCGTTTGAGCCCACGCTCTTCTCGCGTAAAGCCACTGGAGGCCGCTGTCGAGTGACCGTCTGTTTGACTGACTGACTGGGTGAACAGCCAATCGACTGGTCCACCCTCCTCCTCCTTCCCTAAACCCAACTGGTTTTACTGATTGCTCGCCTGCCCGCTTGCTTTGCTTAACCCAAGCAACGATTTCGGATTTCACCACATTCTCACCCTGTTGTTAACTCGTTCACCTTATTTTTTGGATTCTGTTTTTGTCTTACCTGGTTTCTGGAACTGCTGTTCCCCGGACTCAACCTCGGTCGTCGCCGTCAGCTCCTCTCCGTGTCTCCACTCTGCCGACATACACGACGAGCTAAACAGACAAACTAGTTGTGACGGGAAAGCCCTCCACACTAAGGTAAGCTGTCAGCTGGCAAGCATGAAGAGGAACGGCGTCACACCGCCCCGTAGTGTTCGTTTAAAAAAATATTAAATGCAGCCATACGTACCTCCGGCTACATAAGTCGCGGTCTCTCGGGACTATGTTTTCAAAATGAGCTTGGGTTGGTAATTACAAAACATTCAATTAAATAGACTTCAGCATTCATTTAGTTGTTAAAGCGTGAAACGAGAAGACTGTGTAACCGCACTAGCTCCGTCAGGATCAGCAGACCAGCACAGAAACTTACTGGGATAAAATAAACTGTCATATTTTAAAGACATGACGGGTAAAAATGGACTTTAAAACAGTGTCTTTCTCCGTCTGAGACCAACTTATTGTCATGTATCTATCAGGCTGTGGCAATTTTATAATGGAAAGACAGTTCACCGGAAGCGCAGAGACTGGCTGAAATTAAAAGTCCATATGCATATACCCCATTAAAAAAGTTGCCATGCTTTAAATAAAAACTGGATGAGTTGTCAGAAGCTTTACAGTTGCTGAAGTCTTGTGAACATGGTGTAGTTCATTTATTGCCTATGTTTTGTTTTTAGGCATTAGTATTTACAGTATACAAGTTGCTTTTAGTTTATGTAAAAATAACCTTTAGTTGGTCACAGAGCTAATGTAACTCTCCTGTTGTCTTAGAATTCTGTTTATATCGTTTGCCCTCGCTTAAACCTTTAAGATAAAGCAGCTAAATTTAATACCAATCCTCAAATCTGTTTTGAATGAAGAAACAACCTCATCATTCATCACAAACTCTGTAAATGTCTAGATTTCCTCTCATCACTATGCAGTATTTCATCAATGTTTAATAAGAAAATAGGAAATAACCTTTTTTTGTAATGTTTGGATCATTTAGACAAAAAAGACCAAACTTCAAGATAAAAAAAAAAGATTGTTCTGGGTTTTTATGCTATTAAAATGGTACCTGGATCATTTTTGACCTGTAAGTCAACTGTAAAGAAAAACTGTGAATAAAAATTTAAAATGCCGGGTTCCACACAATTGATTTGTGAACACAAAAATTAAGTTAACTTACTAGTTTTAACAAATTTAAGTGGATTGAACACAAAACAGTTCAGTTGTCCCTCCAAAACCACAAAGAATTGTGTTGTTTCAGCTGATTTTAAATAAGTAGCTTGAACAAACAGCAAGCTTATATTTTAGAGTGCAGGAGGGTTAAATAATGTAAAAGCCAATGGAAAAATCTAAGGGTTTGTGAAGGCAAGCATGATGTGTGATGTGAACTTGAAGACTGAATTGCAAAATATTACAGATAAACCAATGCACACTGAAAGGCTACATTTTTGATAATGATGAGTTTTACACGTTACAGGTTTTATTTGAAAAAAGTTGAGATGTTGAGATGTCTCAACTGACAACTGAGAAATCAGTTGAGAGATCCAGCGTGGTTTTTGTGCTTATGTGTGTTTTGTAATAATGTCCCAGCTGATCTCTGAGGTTGTGGCCTCTGTAGTAGCTGAGCAACAGGAGATGTTTGTTGAACATGTTTTACCAGCCTCATCCACACTGTAAATATGCCAGATTTTGTTGCACTGTGAGTGGTGTGGGTGGTGCAGCAGGCAGTTGAGGATATTTATTTTAGCTCTTTTTAAGTATGGCTCCATTGATTTAACCTTTGATTTTTCCAGCGAAGGCAAAATGTTATAAATGACTTCCATTTTTAGTCTTGGCTGCATTGTTGGGAATGGTGTAAAAGAGTTAACGCACCCAAAATGATAATTCCCTTATCATGGGCTCACCTTCATTCCATCCCATGCATAAGATATTCTAGATGTACAGTATTGACTGCTTGTGTATTCATGCAGTAAAAAAAAAAATTACGTTATGTAAATATGATCAAAAATGTTATCAGGTAAAATAGTTTAAAAAAAACTTGTTTCATTTAATATATATTTAAGCGACTCTATGCTTTATGCGTCTTATACATTAGGCCTCCTCATTCTGAAAAACTGTCTCAAGACCATGCTGTTTGCTGAATGTTCCAAATTATTTGAAACACCTATATTTCCTTGACTTTGCTAAATTGCTGCACTAACATGCGCTTAAAAGTATGACAATTCTTAAAAAAAGCAACCAATAGACGAATTACCAACCTACATCACACATGACTTTACTTGGGTCTCCGGTTGCAAAAAAAGACCAAAATAAATAGCATAGTCATGAAAAAATATATAAAAATGAGCATATATATTAATTTTAATTTGCAACCTTGGTTCTATCCTACATGTGTCACCCAAAATATACCATTTTACCAGAAAATACATCATTATATAAGCACGGTAGGCTGGAAATGCGGTTTTATTTTGACGCTGCATGTTTGTAAACATGGCAGAGGAATGATGGAATGTTTCATGAATGTGCCTTCAGGCGTATTACATAACTTTCATATCTGCAATTCATTTAAAAGACCACTTCTGTTAGTCATTTAAAGTGATGTTATGTCTGCCCCGATGAGTTGTATCAGTATATATACTCACAAATTCTACATAAACAAAACTACCTGAGAGTCTGGCCTGAAAAAATTAATAAAAACAAATTAGAGCTTTCATCAATTGATGTTTACCTTACATCATAGCCAAGCCAAAAAAAGGAAACAATTTTGTTGGGAAGCTTTGGGGTTTCCCTGGATGAGCTAGTTATTTTGTCTGTGTGTTTGAGCAGATGTTGAGGACTGCAGTGCTGCGTCCTCTAGTAGTCTAAACAATGATTCAGCGTATAAGTCTGACGTTAGTCTTATCTGTCTGCCCGTGTGTCTGCCTCCAGGATTGCTTTTCTCAGTAAGTGTTTACTGAAGAGCTTGTGTGAGTAATGTAGGGAAAGACATTCCCTCCCTGTGCTGACGCAACGCATAGTATCTCTCTTTGTTCATGTATGCACAAACATGCCTGTGAGCAGAGAAGTGTGACTGTGGGGGGAGAGGGGGGGTAAGATGCCCCACTTTTTTTTTAAACCTACGTGACTTTCTTCTGTTGAACATTAAAGCAACATTAATTAACATTAAAGCAACATTAACATTAACATTAAAGCAACATGAAAGGGACATAATTATTGGTATTAATATTCATATTGTAAAGATTGGATTGTTTGAAGAAGGGCGTTGCTAACAAAATAGAAGAAGATTGACAAATGGACAAAAGCAGTACACAGACTGATATACCTGCCTGAAAGGCATTCCATGTAACCAGAAGTGAAGAAAAGATATTATTTATAATGATAAGTATTAAGGTATTTGATAAAAGATTATAAAGGCAATAATTTTTTATTATAAATAATAATTTAATTATACAATTAGTTTATTCACATTAAAATTTATTATTAATAATTTTCAATAATGAAGCAGATACAGTTTATAACAAGCACAACTAATAAGAAAAGAAAATTTTGATTTCATGCCCACTTTATTTTCTGTTTTTGTCCATACAATTCAAAATATCCACGCCCACATCTTAAGACTTTTATTATACACTACATACAAAAGTCTTGTCTACAATCCCAGTTTTAAGAGCAACAAATAATAACTTCTAGTTAATCATTTACAAAAGTGGCAGAAGGTAGATTGTTTTCAATCAGTGAATCATCTGTTGAACTGCATCCCAATCATCACAAATATTGTAGAAGGCCTATTGGAATCCACATGAATCAATGATTCTCACAGAAATGTGTCAAGTTAGGTAAAGAAAAAAATCATGGTTTGGGGTTACATTTAATATAGGGGCGGGCGAGAGATCTGCACAGTAGATGTCAACATAAACAGCTGTGCTGCCCAATTCATAACAAACCACAGGAGAGGGCAAATTCTCCAGCAGAATAGCGCTCTTTCTCATACTTGCGCCTACACATTACAGTTCCTGAAAGCAAAGAAGGTCAGGGTGCTCCAGGATTGGCCAGATCAGTCATCAGACATGAACATTATTGAGCTTGTCAGGGGTAAGATGAAGGAGTAGGCATTGAAAATGAATCCAAAGAATCTTGATTAACTCTGGGAGTCCTGCAAGAACGCTTTCTTTGCCATTCCAGATGACTTTATTAATAAGTTATTTGAGTCATTGATGTATGGATGCAGCCCTCCAAGCTCATCAGAGTCATACACAATATTGACTCTTTCCACTGCACCATGACTTTATATTCTATACTGTACATTATTTCTGTTAAGTGACAAGACTTTTGTCTAAGCAAAGTCAAACCTTGCTGTCCTAATTAAATAATTAAAAATCAAGACGTGAATATATTTTATTTTGGTAAAATAAGGGTAATGTAGGTCTTTGCCTTTCAAAAAGTCACGTCTGACACCAAATGATCAACTAGAAGTCAAGTTATTATTTGTTGTTCCATGGATAGGCAACAGCATTTTTGTCAGGTAGTGTATTGATGAAAAAAAATCTAATTTTGGAAACAAACATTATGTTTGCCATCAAATTCCGAATAAATAAAACATGCGTTCACAGAGCTTTATATTAACACCCGCCAAACGTGGGTAGATTTCGGTTGTGGCGGGTTAGACAGCCACTCCCACTAGACACTTTGGCTGGATGAAACTCATTTTTAAATTGCCAGTGCTGGCTCAACGTCACTACAGATTAGACTGTTAGTTTATGACCGTTTGTCTATATGCGTACTAATGTGATCTTAGAATCGAGAAGCAGCTTGACTGACAAAAACAGCTTTTCGCCAAGCAAAGGAAAGCAGGTGAATAACAAATGAGAGGATTATGTGCACGGTGAGACAGGCTTTCCTCACTCACTGACGAGGGCTTTATTGTCACACGCACAGATGATTTGATGCGCGCGAGTGTTTGAAAGCTTCTGTGCAGCTTCCTCACTCGAAGCAACCGTGCCTGGAAACGCGATGCTCGTGCACCCACAGTCCTTCAAGAGCTCGAGATTCTTTGTAAGCAGTAGTAGTTGTTATCGCTTTCGCTTCAACCATTATTTAAAGAGATTTTTAATTCGCTTAACATTAACCGTGTGCACGGCATCATCCTTTTATTATCGCACACAGAATGTTTGTTTTTTTTAGCCGCTTTATTTTGCTTGCTGTTATTTTTGTTAATATAGATTAAAAATCGTACTTTACAATAATATTGCTTTAATATGTTGTTGTATGCATATAACTGGTGATCTAGGATATTGAACCAGAACAGACCGATGTGCATAGTTTTAGATGCGTGAGAATATATATATTTTTAAATGTCAGCTGTTTTGTTGAATAAAAAGTGTATGTATACAGCATTATTTTGCTTGTTTTGACACAATATTTTAAATTTGTAGCAAGGATCCTTATTGTGTTGAGCCCTGAAAAGTCTTGTGAAAGAAAACTAAATGCAATGCAACACTTTTTTATGAACGCATAACCCATTTTCTCACACTCATTGAGAAAGCTTATAAACAAAACACAGCTAAATGAATAAGGAGGCAAGTGGAAAAAAACTCAAAATACAAATGAAGTCATTTTAGCATGCCGCAACCCATGCCGAAGTCAAATTTATGCATATAAAATATATTTTCCCAACAACATAATTGTGGCTAGTAAAAATGGCGAGTGGCTAGTAATGATGGAAAAACTACTAGCCACAGTGGTTGGTGATCAAAAAAGTTAATGTCAAGGCCTCTGCGTTCATCATGCGAAACATGAACCTTGGTTCAATTTCCTGTCGGCATTACAAGCTCCGCAGCAAAAGTTAGTTTCAAGAAAATGTTGGCGCATGTGCGAATGTAGTCTGATTGTAGTCTGATCACATTTGATGATGACAGTATGAAGGCTGGTGATGAAATAACCAATATCTATCAGCAAACTACACCACAGGATCTTTCGTCCAAGCGCGCGCTTGCATTTTCGTCATCAGACTACAGTGCTCGGCATAATTGAGTACAGCCCATATTGAAGATGAATATTTTTATACATTTCCCAGTGAATATTGGCAATGTATTTTGGTGTATTTAAACAAAACAGATTTATTAAACAGATATATTTATTAAAATAATATTTTAGTTATCATACATATTTGGGAATTAAAAAATAATACAATTCAATTCAAGCAAAATATTGCAAAAAAAATTACAACCTACAAAATTTCAATAAAATTTTATTTATTTATTTTTTTGCTTCCCTTGATTTCTTCTCTTTTTTAATTTTTAAAAAAATATTTTTCTATAACATAAACTTATATAAATGTATATGTTATAGAAATGTATATTCACAAAAGTGAAGAGCAGGGCATTGGATGGCGGTGGGGTGCGTGGACGAAAGTGAAGAGGGTTGGGGAGTTGTGGAAGAATGTGAAAGTGAACTGTGAACAGGAGAGGAGGGCGGTTGAGGATGTGGATCTGTAAAATGAGGTATTTCAGAGATTCCGGATCCGGCGTGTTCCAGCACAAAGTAAGCCCTGGGTGTACTTAAATATGCTGAACAATGTACATTCACACATGCACCAATATTTGTTGAAACAGGTTGTGTAGTAATCCTAATAATATTGTAAACAATGTTTTGAATAATTTCTTACACAGACCGATCATTTTGCTTTACAGGCCTGATTGTGTCATCATTGATTTGTATTTGTATGTTTATTTTTAATCTTAAAAACCTGTCCCAATTCACTGCCATTATACACTGTAAAACCCTAAAAGTTAATATTATTAATCCGATTGAGTATTGTGAACTTAATCCATTTGAGTAAACAAAGCAATTTGAGCACAGTAAAACCCAACAAATTAAGAGAACTTTAACAAACTGAGCTCTGTAAAACCCAATAAGCTAAGGTAAATCAAACTGTTTAAGGAAACCGATTGCAGCAAACCATTTGAGTAAAAAAAAAACGAATCTATATGAGTGCTGTGAACTTACTACATTTAAGCTGAAGTAATGTTGTATTTGATTAATGCATTACCTTTAACACGGAGTTCAAAACTCTTTTCATATAAGTAGAATTAACTTTCAGTCAATTCTGAGTTAACTAAACTCATTTCATTTAATAAAGCTGATTGTTAGGTTTTATAGTGTATGAATCGCCAGGGACCACAAATTCAGCTAAAAAACTTCTTTAATGTTTTACTGAAGAAAAAAAACCATCTACATCTTGTATGACCTGTAAATTAACAAATACATTGTCATTTTGGGGTGAACTTTCCATTTAAATAGGGTTTGTTTGTCAGACGAATAAAGAAAATGACCACCAGGTGCAAAATAAAGTCTTCTCATTTTGATCTATGCTCTTTTTCAAATAGCTTATGTATAATATATTATACTTTAGAGTAAACTGTAACATGATGTCTTCCTAAATACTGCTCGGTTAGGATAACTTCAAATAGGACTAAGCAGTGACCTGGAAAATTTACTGGAGGAAAATAGGTTTCATTTTAAAATAAATAATTTAAATAAGAAATTATGTTTGTCTGAAATGTGTAAACAATCAAAACTGTTTCTTTGAGGGTAATATTAAGGTTTAGGGGTAGAAGATAGAAAATATTGTTTGGTTGACATAAAAATAAAAACAACAGATGTCGGCAAGCAAAGTTTGGGAATTTTGAGGGGACTAAAATTAGGTCTCTAGAGTGAAAAAGTTTAATAATAATACTGAACAAAGTATTTTAGAGAAGTAAAATTGCAGAATGTTTCCTCTGTGGGTTGTGTTTAGGCGTAGGTTTGGGGTAGGGGGACAAAACAGTTTGTAGACTTACAAAAAGCATTATGTCTATAGAGTCCCCAAAAGAATAGCAAACTAGATTTGAGTTTGTGTATGTGTGTGTGTGTGTGTGTGTGTGTGTTGTGGTGGGGGATGTGCGGCAGAAGCAGCATGCTGTTATCGATGCTCTGATCTGTCTGTCAGGGTTTGGGGGGGTGTATTATGGGGATGGGATAGCAAGCTGCTGCTCATGGGACAAACACAAGGTTAGACAAGGGCAAGCTGGTCCAGTGCAGCATGAGGACAGCCCCTCCCTAACACACACACACACACACTCACAATGCCCTTCAATCGTATCGATTTTAGTTGAAACAGCGAGACGCCGTGCTGCTCTGGGGTCAGATTGCCTGTGCCACTCAGTGCTCAGCATCCCAGAATCCCCTTCGCCACAGCAGCACACTTCAGGTCTGTTACCCAACCCCTGCCCGATGGGACCAACATTGCTCTCGGGCAGCTTTACATGACTAACAGTGATGTCTGCGATTTATTCATTAAAATACAAATGATAAAATATATTGTTTTAATCGATACAATAATGATAATAATAACAACAACCATACCTGCCAACATTTGTCCCTGAAAATCTGAAAGACTGGGTGTTGGGGGTTAGGTTCGGGGGTGAGGTGTCTAAATAACACTGTTAAGAACTGTGTGCTGTGATGTTTGTAACTTTACTATGGCGTGTTCCGGGTGGCCACTGCGATCAGATCCTATATCAATGTTGATGACCCCAGGGGTTTCACCATACCAAAATGCTGAGGACCGGGGAGGGGGTGGCAAGGTTAATATTACGAGAGTTTTCTGGGAGAAATAACAAAACGGGAGGGTGGCTGGAGATGGATCTGAAATACGGGAGACATCCAGGAAATCGGTAGTGTTGGCAGGTATTACAGCAACAATTTGTACAACCCCAAACCAGAAATGGTTGGGACAGCATGGAAAATGCTAATAAAAAAAGAAAATAGTCATTTCCAAGTTTACTTTTACTTGTACATTACAAAGTCCTGGCTGCAGAGGAAGAGGATACAGTTACTTGACTAGCCTGCCAGCAGTCCCAACCTGTCTCCAAAAGAGAATATGTGACGCATTTTGAAGCACAAAATGAAACAGCGAAGACCCCTTACATTTGCCTTCATATGATGACCAATGATTTTTGACAATACATTGTTTTTGGCAAAAAAATTAAAAATTGATAATAAAGAGGCACTGATAACTGTGAGCTAGCTAACATGAGCACCACTGATCTACCTTAAGTGAGGCAGAGATTGTGTTAATATATAACAATTGCTATTAAATAACTTGGGAAGATTCTAACAGTTGAAAGTACGGTTGCGTCAACTTTGACAGATTTATGCATCCTCCTTAAACTTCTGGAAGTTTTTGGTTTGGGAAATGAAATAAAATAAATTGCATTGTCAATCCACTCAGGATACTTGGGATCTGTTTTTCAGCATAAACACCATCAAACTAATACGAGCTTCAGATCTGTCAATGGCTGTGTTTGGAAAGTCTAAAATGCTGTCTTCGGAAGCACCATTTCAAGGTCCAAATTCAAATTCTGCTTTATGCCTTTCTCTAGAGGTACATTCTTCCGATTGATTTTTGAAAGCAGCATAGACCTATCCTTTGCTCCCTTTGATATCCCACAATCACACGAGTTTCATTTCTGACAGTTGTAAATTGAAAAAAAAAAATTCATGTGTCCATGCACTGTTTTGGTATCAATGTGTGTGTAAATATAATTTTTGACCAAAGTTTTCCACGTTTGATGGCATTTGTAGTGAGGAGTTACTATCATTTATCACCAAAGCTCACTTTTTTCTGTTGTATGTGATTAAATAGTCACGCTGACTCAGTACTCTGTCCGAAATTAGTTTTTTTTTTAATGTAGTGCCTTTATTGGTAGCGAAAACTTAAAATCTAACCATGATTAGATTTATTTTTTTGTGACGGACTAAAGTTTTGGAGCCAGTGTATTAATAGGATTGACACAACATGAGGCTGAATATATTTCTTAATGTGAGAAAATTCATTCGTTTTCCTTCAGCTAGGTGCCTGTTTCAGAGGTCGCCACAGCGGAATGAATTGCAAACTATTCCGGCATATGTTTTATGATGCGGATTCCCTTCCAGCCACAACCTAGTACTAAGAAACACTCATTCATACTCATACACTACAGACAATTTAGTTTATTCTTTGGACTGTGTGGGAAATCGGAGCACGCGGAGGAAACTCTACACAGAAATGCCAACTGAACCAGCCAGGACTTGAAGCCGCAGCCTTCTTGTTGTGTGGCAAGACAGTCCTAACCACTAAGCCACCATGTTGCTCCTGCGAGAAAATTACCAATGAAAATTTCAGATTGTGTATTAAACCTTAGGAAATTTTGTAAATGTGTTTTTTTTTTTTTTTTTTTTTTAAATAGAAACCGATTTACTTACGGTGTCAATCACTTTAGTAACGACATGGCAAATGTAGAACACCTGAATGTTGTTCATTACTACCGAACTGTGTTCACCTCACATAGAGTTCGTAAAAGGTTTCATATTGGGGTCCATAGTCTGAGGGATTTTAGCCACGGCTGTTAATGCCCGATGAGATCATGCTTTCAGAAATAGCACAGTTATCACATTTCTGTCAGTGGCCAATGAAAAGACAGATGTGATTTTGCCGTGTGCTCATAGATCTTTATGTAAATGTGTCTTGGCCAGCGGGCCAGAGGAGAAGTAAGTGAAAATGAAAATGGAAAAAGCTGAGAGCCTCTATCAATCACGCAGGCGTTTACATGAGCGGTCTCTTTAATGCTATCTTCTCAGAATGACCCACTGCCTAGAAAAATAGAGGTACATAAAAAAGCAAGATAATATATTAATTGTATTGTATTCAAAATTGCCTAAAATGCCTATAGTACACTGCAAAAAAAAAAAAAAAATTCGCTAATGAACAGTTTTCAAATTTTTTGATTCACAAGTGTTTTTTGTTTATTTACGGTTGTGAATTGCATTATGGGGACTTCTGCTCTGTCGACTTTTGATGTGGAAAATTCAACTTTACACTTTACACAGTTTATTGGAAGGTACTTGTAGCGTAATATATACCAAGTCAGACAATATATCTCTTTAAACCAGTGTTTCTTAACCATGTTCTTGGAGGACGACCAGCTCTGCACATTTCCATAGCTGCGCCCGAAATTACATACTTCCATAAGATATAGTATGCTGAAAACAGTATGTGAGTTGTATGTCCGAATTCATAGAATTCCAAAAACTATGCAAGAAGTACCCTGATGACCTACTACTTCCAGTGAGATTCTGAAGTGTGCATCAGATAGACGCTACGCTATCCCATGATGCACAGTGAGTGAATTCATGAATGGGAGTGAAATGACGCAACTGACACGGGTAGGTCATGTGATGATGACAAAATAGTGGATGTAGCATGCCTGAGTTCCATTCGTCCAACTAACGTTCATACTGTATACAACATACTTTTCTAACGGCCAAGTAGTGCGTTTAAATTCAAATGCAGTTCCTACTGAGTAGTAGGCGATTTTGGATGCAGCACATGTCTTCGTAACCATACACACCTGATTCAGATCATTAGCTCATTAGCAGGGACTGAAAGAGCTGTAATGGGTGTGACAGACAAAAGAGACATCCAAAGCATGCAGTGTTGGTGGTCCTCCAGAAACTGGGTTGAGAAATATTGCTTTAAACTATTAAAATGTTCCTAAAAGTAAGTTTTTAACATTAAAAGTTGTTGGAAGAAAGATCAAGGTACCAGAATACAAATCAAAAGCATAAATAGGGAAAAATGGGCAAACATGACTCTCAAAATACAGAAAAGTGCTAATTTAAGGATATATTTACAGGATTATATGTATGTATGTATGTATGTATGTATTTATATATTTATATATATATATATATATATATATATATATATATATATATATATATATATATATATATATATATATATATATATAAAGTGGGCTTTATTAATGTTCTACGCGCAAAGTTCAAAGTACAGATCGCATAAGTATTAAGGGTGTGTCCAAATCCACTTTTGCTTTAAGGACAGAAAAAACGCCCTGCGCCTTATTCTCTTAATGAGTTATGGGTGTGTTTTGGGAAGTAACCAATCAGAGTCTCATCTCCCATTCCCTTTAAGAGCCAGTTGCGTAGTGTCATGGCGCATTTGCTATTTACATGGCGGAAGTGAGAAAACTGAATGCTTCACTAGCGAGTAAACAGTTAAACCGACCATCTGCAGAATGAGGATAAAGAACGTGCCTCCTCCATTCTGTCTCTTTACTTTCTCTTTACTTTAATTTTACTCTTTACTTTACTCGTTTTGGGGACTAAGGAAATGGTGTAAACGCACTCCACTGAAGGCATCCATTAGCCTACATTAGGGGTGTAACGATACACTCAGCTCACGATACGATGTGTATCACGATATAATGTTCACGATTCGATATGTATCACGATATTTGGAAAAAAAATTGAAAATTAAACTGAAATGCAAATTTTACCAAGTAAACAATTTTTTATGTATTTCTTTTGTTTCAACTTGTTAAACTAAACCTTCTTTAAGAAAATAAATTAAATTAAACAGGCCTGTCTCTGGAAAATAAAACGATTTAAAAACTTCTTAAAAAATATTATTGAAATGACAGAGACAAAATAAAGGAACAATATAAGTAAAAGTGCAAAAAAAATAAGCTTTCTATTCAATTGAATTTAACAGTAGGAGCTTAAGGCTTTGCTTGGTCACTTGTGTTTTTTCTGTGCGCAAAAAAAAAAAAAATCCACATTTCCAGGTAATCAGCAGTTCTATAAGATAATCCTGAACTTATGTGTATCTGTCTGAGAGGTTTTTATGGATGGCTGTCTTCATGTTGGGCATGATGAGTGACAGGGTGGCCGTCTTTTCATTACACGGGACAGTCGTGGCTCTTTTCAGCAGTTTAGGCAGGTTTACTATTTCTTCGGCGTCGCTGATGTCGGGGCTATCAAGTGTATCATGTTGACGTGCATTTTTGTGTACCTCTGTACTTAAAAGGGTTAATGCTCGTCGTAATCATAACTCTAAAATGCGATATGATTGTTTAAATAATGTGTACGTTTTCGGTTTCATTTCCACTGCTAAGTGCTGTTCATACTTCCCACGCGGGCTCCTGAAAGATCACTTCTACAAACTGAATGTTGTTTACTACTTTATTAGTCACAACCTGCAGGTTCTGTTCACTGAAGCAGACGCGCGTGTATGGCAAGCCGTATTAGCATTTACACCTTTGTTCTGACTATCCATAAATATATTTAATTCATATTTAATTAAATTCATTTAGATATATCTCTAATTATCAGAGATGTATAGTAACGAAGAAGAACTACTTCACTACTGTACTTAAGTACTAAAAGGCAGTATCTGTACTTTACTGGAGTATTATTTTTTTCTCCTACTTCCACTTTTACTTAAGTACATATTTTCCATGAATTTAATACTTTTACTCCGATAGATTTTTTATGTGCTGCATCGTTACTCGTTACTAGGGGTGTCAAAATGATCGATATCAGTTCAATAATAGGTCATAACCGGTGATTACGTGATGACGTCATTTATCTCCTATGCGCGATGTCGCAATACTATGGCGGAGGACGGAGGCGCGAGTGAAGGCGGCACACGAGCCGCTAATTTACTATTAGGGAGAAATGTTGTAAAACTTCACCTCTGCCTCTCTCTTTCTCACTTTGGACATTTGACCCGCTGGCCTGTTTGTAAGGTAACTTTCCCTCTTTTCTTGGCTGTTAAAGCTGTCGATCCATCCAGACACGAGCGTGTCTGATGTTCAAGTTTTCTCCACTTTGTCTATTACCTGTGATAACCGCGTATTCTTCCCGCCATGGGTGAACAGCGCTTAATTTCTAAAGCCCTTTCTGTTGAGCAGATGAAGATAATAACCAATCATCATAAGACCTCGCCTGTCAGCGCTCAAAAAGCAGGCGGTATGATATTGACATGAGTTTATTAGCTGTAAATGCTCATGCTGTCTTCTGTGCATGAGTTTTGTTTGATACATTCAGAAAGAGTGCTTTCTTTAAGCAGGTCAAATTATGAGTAGGGTTCATATATCTGACTGCTGTATTAAAGAACAAAATTGTATTAAAAATAACCCTATAACTGTCACACCAAGACAAAAGCAATAGATTTTTTTTATTGCATTTCTTAACTCATAATGTCGCTATTTAACACAGTCAATGCATTTTTTTCTCAACACATCCCATAATTTCTAAAATATCAGCCTCTACCAACTGGTTAAGAAGTTGGTTTATGGTAAAAGTACCAGAATTAATAAATATACTACAGAACATATGAAGTGCCAGACCAATTGAATTAAAAACATAATCAAAATTTAAAAAATTTATACTAAACCATAGCCATAAGCCATAAAGTATTTTAGATTTTCTTTTAACACAGTACTATACACGCTTTCCTGTTTTTCTTTTCTTTTTTTTTTTTTACAATAAAATCAAAATCAAGTGAATTAGTGCAACAGGATTTAGTTTGCTTGTTTAGTTTAGTTTCACGACTGCTTCCAGAAGACAAAACTCCTGTTTATTGTGGTATTAACCAATTAAACTTCAAAACTACCAAAGTGTGAGTGTGTGTGAGTGAATAATGCATGTACGAGAGAAACAGTGTGATTGTACCTGTGTGTGCGTCTGTGTGTGTGTGTGTGAGAGAGAGAGAGTGTATGAGAGTGTAAAAGAGTGTATTTTCGTGTTTGTGTGTGTGTGTGCCCATGTATATGTACACTCTCAGAAAAAAAGGTACAAAATTGTACCTTTTAGGGTACAAATGGCCCGTCACTGGGGTGGTACCCTTAAGGGTACAAATTTGTACCTCTATTTAAAGGTACAAAATTGTACCTTCTACATTTGTACCCTTTAAGGGACAATTTTGTACCCCCACCGAAGGTACAAAAATTTACCTTTTTATATTATATAGCATTTTCAGGGTACTGACCCAGGCATTTTGATCCTTTGGTGACTGCATGCACAAATAAATAAATAAAATATTTTGGTTAGCAGATGTCCATTTTTATTTATTAATGTAGAAATATTTCATTACAACTCACAACTGAATGTGTTAAGAAATAAAATTACACAGTAAATATAAAGCAGACATGTAAAACAGTAAAAAGAACAATTTAGAAAACAAATAAAAATTGTTCACTCACTGTACAGTATATAATCTACCCTTAATACAAAGACCACAAGAATACTGTTTAAGATTTATAAACACATTACACAGGCTACATCAAGTACTGCACTTTATAAAGTCCAAAGTATTTGTCTTTAGTCAGAATACTCAGTCATAATAAATAATTTGTCATCAACATTTTCTCTGTATTTCAGAATGAAGGCAATGTTTCTCTATAAATTGCTTCAACAGTGCAGAAAACCAAATACATCAGTAGCCTCTTCCTCAACACCAGTAGATTACTCCTCATCATCCTCAAGTGGAGTTGTAATTTGTTGTAACACAATATGTGTTTATGCTTTAGGTAAACATGACATGTAAAGCACTCATATCTGGAAAATGTTCTTTGATAGTCATTAGGACCACAAGTTATTTAAAAATCTGCTTTATGCATGAATGAGAGCAGTGTGCTGGATTAACTTGATTGTGATTATCCCAAGAGCATGTAGAGAAACAAAAAACAAGGTTGATCACTCTGGTAACTGGAGTAGATCGAGGCTTGTCACCGTCCACCGTTCATTCAAAACATTCCACTGCAGAAACATCAAGGTGATCTTCTAATAAGATGGATATGTCAAAAATGTATATTCGTCCACATCATTAGCCCGGCCAATCGCAATCCCATCAACTCTGAAGACTGCCGTGACTCGTCTTGTTAACACAGTTGTCCAGTCGGTGGTGTCCTCCTGTACTTGAACTGTTGGATGTGGTGAAGATGATTCACTGTAAATGACAAAGCAATAATTACATTAATATCAGTCACTCTATCACTGATGAAGAGAAAATCAACATGCATAGAAAGTAAAATAATTAATATTCACCGATTTTAAAAAAAAAGTATCACAGATTAAAAGACTAATATAAATTTCATTCATTCATTCAATTTCTTTTTGGCTTAGTCCCTTTATTAATCTGGGGTCGCCACAGTGGAATGAACCACCAACTTATCCAGCATATGTTTTATGCAGCAGATGCCCTTCCAGCTGCAACCCAGTATTACGAAACATCCAGACACACTTATTCACACACACATTTATACACTACAGACAAATAAGCTTACCAAATTCAGCTATAGCGCATGTCTTTGGACTTGTGGGGAAACCGGAGCACTTGGAGGAAACCTTCACGAACACTGGAAGAATATGCAAACTCCTCACACAAATGCCAACTGACCCAGCCGAGGCTCGAACCAGCGACCTTCTTGCTGTAAGGTGACAGCACTACCCACTGCGTCATCCTAATATAAAGAATATCAAGAATTATAAAATGCATTTATCACAGCATATACTGAACAGAAAACAACATACGCACCGGAGCACAACGAAATGTTGAAGTGTCTCGCTTAACAAGGCTGGCAACATGAGAAGTGCTGCTGTAAAATCAATTCCTGGAACATAAGATGTGGCATACAAACAAATATGAATGAATCCATCCAAAGCTAGAATTTAATAATATTAATCAAGTGGAGAAAGTTTAGAAAGAGTACCTTAGAGTCAGGTCCATAGCATTCTTCAGTTGAACTCTCATCTTTCGATGAAAACCTAGAAAATAATTTTAAACACGTGGGTGTACATTTATTGTTGTTTGTAAGTAAAAACCTACAAATTTAAAATAGTATGTAAGCCATTAAAACCATGGTATAGATAATGAGACATACTTACATCTTGTAACTGAGCCATGCTTTCATATGACATGCCTTCATTGGTCTAATGCTGTTAGCCTGCATTATGTTGTTTAATCTTGTCCTGAAATACAATTGGAAACTTCATAAACTTCAGGAAAGCAATAAGATAAAGCAATAACTATTTATTTATAGTATTTTATTTATATATAAGTATAACGTTAAACGATAGTAAAGCAGCAACAATTCTGGACATGAGAGTTTGTGGACACTCCTCAACATTAATGTAACTTAGACACTGAAACAAAGATATGTACAAGCATACACACGCCACGTTTGTAACTAGCCACGTTTACATAATCAGTCGCTTTGCCGGTGACAAAATTGTGATTTTTCTTCACAAAATGGCGGTGTATATAACCGTCTAAAATTACATTTCCGCGGTCAACCGAGGCTAGAAAATGGCCTCAAAATATAAAACATTATCGATAATTACAAATTCCAGTATTAATAACAAAAGGTTTTATATCAAGGTATATGAAGACTTCAGTCGCGCCCGCTCCGGGCCACACCGCACATTACTCACGGCCCGATTCCGGTGCACGGTTACGGCAGCGTCGGCTCGCTTCTGCCGCCGCATCTGGCCCGAGTAACGATACAGCAGACGGACTCGGGCAGGCGAGAATCTAGCCGCAACTGGCCCGAGTGTATTTTGCTATCTGGGTTGCGATTATATTCCGCCGTGGCAACACTTATTAATAAAGCAGTAACGTAACGTAACATATAAGGCGCGAATACGTAACGTAGGCGATAAAGGGAACTTTTACACCGAGAAAACTAACAGCATATAGTACTTACCTTCTATAACGTTATGTCCCTCGGTGACTTCGATATCACGTTGTATTAACTTCTTTAATAAGCTGCAGACATCTTAGCAAACTCCATCCTGCAGGCCAACGTACACCAGCCAGCCCGGAGCACAAAGCGGGGGAAAGCCGAGACCAGAGAGTCAGACAAAATCAACAGAACACGGCTTCACATGTAAAAATGAGACTGAAAATATATCTTTAATACATTCTTACCTGAAAAGTGTGGACTCCAAAATAGACTTTTCTTTGAAAAGCGTGCGAAGTTCTGTGTAAACAGCCAGCATACTCGACCGACCGCTTCAGTAACAAACACTACTATAACGTCTCAACAAGCCAAATTCTTAAAGAGACAGCAACATCACCACCTGTATGAAGATGCTGTCCCTCTGCATGGTTCTTATTCTACATCCCATATATACTATAGGGACTTAAACAGTAAGCAAAGACCAGTATTTACGTTTTTAATGATTAAAATTACATTTAATTATAAATTAAATTATTAACATTTTTGAGAAAAAATGTAATTTAAATACATGAAAAAAAATAATTATTAAAATTTTTAATTCAATCAATTTATTTATTTATTATATTTTTAAATTATGTATTTTAGTATTAATGTTTAGTATTAATACATTTAAATTAGTGTTATGTAGTGTCTTGATCTTATCATGAGCTGAGGGTACAATTTTGTTCCTATAGGGAAACAAAATATATAATTGTACCTTTAAAGGTGCCAAATTGGTCCTTTACGGTACAATTTTGTATCCAAATGTGCTATAAAAGGTACAAAAATGTACCTTTCAAACCTAAATCTGGACATTTGTACCTTTATAGCCCGTTTGGGTACAAAATTGTACCCTAAGGACCAATATGGGACCTTTAAAGGTACAATTTTATATTTTGTTCCCTCTAGGAACAAAATTGTACCCTCATTGTACCTTTTTTTCTGAGAGTGTATAACAACATCGGTATTACACAGATGTTAGGAGGAGATGGTGAATTATGTGGATATTATGTATAAAATTCAATCACACTAAATATTTTTTTATTTTCAGAAAGTAAAACTACACATAATTTCCTGTAAGGGTTGGGTTTAGAGATTGGATTTGGGGTTAGAGCATTCAAAAGTATAGTTTGTAGAGTATAAAAACAATTGTAACCTATGTAATGTCCCCACAATTCACAAAAATGTGTGTGTGTGTGTGTGTGTGTGTGTGTGTGTGTGTGTGTGTGCGTGTGTGTGTGAGAGAGAGATAGAGAGAGAACTGTGTGTGAGAGTGTATGAATGTGTGAGAGTGTACATTTAGGTGTGTGTGTGTATGTGTGTGTAAAAGAGAGAGAGAGAGAGAGAGAGAGAGAGAGTATGAATGAACATGCTGAATAATCTCATCAGTGAAGTGATTTTCTGGTAAAAGAGCCCGACGATGTGAGTTCTTGTACCATAGAAATTATTTACAGAGAAAAACAGTATCATAAGCCATGTTTCTTTTCATTCTGCTTAATCAAGTGCCCCAAAGATATTTAAAATAAACAAAACAATATGATGTCTTTTGACTGCCTTCTTTAATAACTACATTACACAATACTTGTACTTTTACTTTCAGTACTTGAGTAGTAAATTTTGAAATAAACTACTTGCAATACTTAAGTACTAAAAATGTTGAATACTTTAGTACTTCCACTTAAGTATGGTGATTAAAGAGCACTTCTACTTCTACTCAAGTCACTTTTTGATAGAGCACTTGTACTTTTACTTAAGTACGGGTCTCTAGTACTTTATACATCTCTGTTTATGGATAGTCAGATCAAAGGTTTAAATGCTAAAACGGCTTGCCATACGCGCGCGTCTATCATCCGCCCTCTGTAGTAACAGCTCACGTCTTGTGTGATTTTGCGGCGGCCAATACATCATTATATGAAGACAGACCGATATTTTAGGGTGAATTGTACCTTATAAATACAGTATGTGACTCTTTCAACACCATTAGGAGGTATCCATGTCGCTGTGCAAAGTATGTAAATCACTGTGAAGACTTTAAAACTTCGGCTATGTTTAACCCAGTATGCGTGTCAAAAAGCGGACGAGTCTAAAGCAATGACTGTACAACCGAAATGTTGCCAGGCGTCTGATTTTGAGAGGATGGGCCATCCTCTATTTCAGCTCCACTCATCTTGGTCTGCTAACATTACTGCTGCTGCAATCTGAACTCACGTGCGACAGCAGGTGGAACGTAGCTCACGTGCAAACAGTTCAACTATTAAGAGAAAACGGACGTCATATCGTAATCAAATCGTCATAACGCCACGATGCATATGGAGACATTTTTGCATCGCAATAAATCGTACAACGATAAATCGTTACACCCCTAGCCTACATTTTTAATTTAGTTTGTTAAGCACAATTCAGTTCTAACTTTTAGCTAATGAATAAATGAACAATAATAACAAAGTGTGGTCAAAAACTGAGCTACATCCAAACACACGTCTTATTCTTACACCCCATATGATGATGCATACGTCTCCAAAACCGGACAGGTGGACAAATGTAAACTTGTTTTTATTAAAACAAATATAAATCATGTGTTTATTAAGCAATGTGTATGCGTTTTGGACCTGCATAAGCACATAACTGGTGTGCTCTGCACTAGACTTTAGACCAGCTTTCAGTAGGTCAATGACGCAGTCTCTTTTAAGTTCATCAAAATAGCAACACACCAACAATGTGGCTTACCACATCTTCATTTTAAACCGGAACACCCATGAATCCACAAAGTGGCACAAATGGATTTGCTATTGAAATAATGTGGTGCAAAAGTGGTCAAGATGATCAAATTTATATCTTATTTATTCAATAAATATAGGATAAATATAAGAAATTTGGAATAATAAATGTTAACATTTAGAGATCAGAATTAAAATCAGCGTCATTCTGCAAAATATGGATATACAACCCCACAAATGAAAACATTAGTGTTTATTAAATATAAATTATCATAAAAATATAATTATCATAAACCTTGGATTTTTTCAGAAGCTGGTGTGTAATTGTGTCAATTTCCCTAATTTAAATATTTTTTTTCTGCTATTTCAATCAGAATCTCATTTGAAAGTTATGCTAGCAGCTTTTCTTCAACACAAACACACACTCTATTTCCACTAAAGGCTTTTCATGTCAGAATCAGCTCTCACATTTTACACTGTTTACCTTTTCGTTCATAAGCTCATGTTCAGTCAAAACACTCTGTGTGTGGCATCGGTCGCCTCTGTCTAAACACTCGCCTTTTTTAGTTGCCAAGCATCTCCATATAGTCTTGTCCTGCCCAGTCCTGCAGTCATTTCCTAATGTTTCCCTTCATTTAATCCATGTTGATTAATAAGCCGTCAGCAGAACTGCTGGCAAAACCAGACAAATGTAATCTTGGACGTGGCCAAACTGAGCACAGAGACAATGACTATCGCAAACAAACACAGATCAGCCACCCCTCAGACCCTCACATCTGCTCCAAAGCTCATTGTTCAGCGAACATGTGGGCTTGTTATTGTGGAAATCATACGGTAATGTGCTGTTTTCACTGGAAAAAGCACCTCTGGTTTTCCTATCTGAAGATGTTATGGCAGATCGGGTGAGTCTCTCCCACTCAGGACTGAACTGAAGGCTGAAGTTTATGTGGACGAGTGTTCTCCGAATCGTTTTGTCTGCTGGGATGAAACTGTAGAGCTTTAAACAGTGGGATGGATGTGTGGGACATTCTGCCAGAAACATGCATTATATGTCCATGAAATAAAGACAGAAATACATTTAATAAAAAGTATTTCATCCCAATTTTAGATTTTTTTAAATAGACTGATGGTTGACTTTTGTGAATTACTCTGTAAAGGAGTATGTCATTTGTTTGTTTCCCAGATTTTTTTCTTTATTTAAAACACTTTACAAGTTTGCAATCCCTTTCATTGTCCTTATCCTAAGCCCAATTAAATCAGCAGCTTTAATAGTTTTGTTTTTTTAAAAACTGTTATTTCGGGAAAAAAAAAATAATAAATACTTCCGAAATAGCACATTTAAGTTGTTATTATATACATAAATTGATTTAAAAACATTAAATTATAAATAATTTTCACAAATAAACACTAATTTACAATTGTCCCCATGTTTCTGTTAGTCCTGTCACATTTGCATTAAATTCAACAAAATGCATGCAATAGTTCTTTAAAGGGCCATGAAAAGCTGTAAATCTAGTTTGAAAAAAGTAAGGAAAGAGGGTAAATCCAGCTTTGTTTAGGTGGGAATGTCGAGTGGCGAAAGAGAGAAGGGTTTGCATAAATACGAGTTTTAGTTCAAGCGCATGATGATTTTTCACTGGGGCAATACAACACACAGACGCAAGGGAGAAAGACAGCCTTTTACATGGGCAATAGTAATCAAATTGTTTGCAAATTATGAATTTGTCAGCTTTAAGTGTAGTTTGGCACTTTCACTTTTATTCAGGAACATTTCATGCATAGCCCCATGACAAACAAGATATTGTATGCGAGGAACTGCTGGAAGAGTGTCATTTTAATTGAATGTTTGATACTGCACGCTATAGGGGAGAAAAAAAAATTCTCGGTAAAACATTTCTCTGTAACTTAGATGCACTTGGTAGCTAGCGTCAGAAAGCTGCGTGTGTATAGATTATACTGTCACAAAAATGCTGCACAGTAATTGTTTAAGGTGTTTACATTCAGAGTGCAGCATTTACAGCCGATCTTTCAGTCCATAATATTATAGTGATATTAGCATACTGTAAACTTAAATAAATCATTTTGACTATGGTATGTCTTTAAAAACTGAAAGAGTACTGCTGATGATACTAACTAACTTTGCCATCTGAATAAACATAAACAAAGAACACTGATCACACACTTACCAAATCTGTACACACAGTACAATCAACATAAACTGGAACTACATCTTTTTTTTTTTAAAACAAGACAAGTGGCAAATCTGGGTTTCAACATCCCAGATGAAAAAAAAAGGTTTCTTACAAACATATTTTTGTCGCGTGTTAGCAGAGCACTGCAATCCAGCTGAGCTCTCATGGTGGGGAAATGGAAACAAAACCTTTGTTGCAGCACATTTATAAACACAACACTGACGATCCATGTCTCTGAATGATTCTTCTTCTTCCACTTGTTTTAATTACGGTTGGCAACACAATGCGGCGTCTCTCTGCTGTCTGTAACACTTTAACAGGTAAAAACAATCTTTGAAGCTATCATGCATATTAATGAAGTTGCACAATCATACACAATAAAGCATACTGATTGGTTCGAATTAAGTCTGTCTCGTAAACGAATAAGGAAAGCTCAAAGACATTACGTTGTAACGGCCAGTACAGACATCCAGTCTCCGCAATATAATTCACACTATGATGTACTCCATACCTGTCAACATTGGGATGTGAAAAGAAGGGATTTGCCCACCATAATAAGGGACCCCCCCTAACCTCCAAATACAGAAGCAAATACTGTAGCAAACAGTTTAGCTTATTACAATTAATAGCTGTTATAATAAAATACAATCAAGCTATCTAATCTCATTAGCCGTTTCTTCACTGTTCAACTTACAGATTCTGCTAAAAGAGCAGCGAATGAATCTCTTTTTTTAGATTTATTTTTCGTTTGATTACATTAACAGGTGTCACTTTAAAACTGCACACATCTAACAATATAATAAAGGCATTCGACTGCTTTCCTAACTTTTATGCTCATTTAAGACAAAATTAGTTTTGTTTGAAAAAAAAAACACCAAGTTCGACACCTTTAGATATTATTAATATTATTATTAATTATATGTGTATGTCTGTTTAAACATGCACCCAAAACCCAGAATTTCGCTCCGCTTCAAATCGCGTGTATAGAATCCGTTTGGAAAACAGAGTATATTTATGAATATGGAGCACATCAGCTGACACTCATGCACCATTATATGACTGTTTTGAGGATTGCATAGGAGGTGTGACGGTTATATTTATTTCAAAGTGTTTTCGTGCCTAAACAAAGCGAAGCACTGAACAGACTCGCATTTAAGAGCAAGGGGCGGCCCCTGGTGGTTCGGCGATATGGGTTGCATATAGTGAGGCTCGGCTCTTTAATATTTCTTGCCACCCTTCAGAGAAAGACTGAAAATGCGGGAGAAATATGGGAAAATACCTTTATGAGATGATAGCGGGATAGAACTGTAAAATATGGGAGAATCCTGTGGAAAATGGGAGGGTTGTTGACAGGTATGATCACACCTCCTCTCAAGGTTTTTTTTTCTTCACTCTCCTGTTGGTGAAGTTTTTTTTTCCCTCTCCGCTGTCGCCACTGGCTAGCATGGTTCAGGATCTGTAAAGCTACTGTTACGTGTTTTATGATGTTAAAGTGGGATGCTGTAACATTTAAGTGAGACAGGTGTAATGTGTGCGACAGATCAATAATGAGGCAAGATTCAGTTACTCTCATTTAAAGCTTTTACTCTATAATTGAATTGAAACATGTAACAATAATAAATGGGGGAGAAAAAAAAAACAAACAAACATTTATAATTATTATCTTTAAACAAGAACAACGAGTGTAAGCCAAATCAAAGAAATTAACAAAACAAAACAATCCTTAAATCTAATGTCTAAACTAGGCGTCAAAAAGAAACACAAATAAAAACCGAGATCTTCAGTGTGTACGACACCCGAACTAAACTAATCAAACTACAAAACTCAAAAATACACGGGTGGCAAAACACTCAAACTAATCTAACAAAACATCAATCTAAACTAAAACAAAACAAAACGGATAAGTCCGCTAAATCTTAGTTTAGAATCACACAACCATCATCATATGTTACTTAAAGCCAACAAAGTTCAACAAGCAACTCGAATTATCACAGTAACTGAGCGATCACAAAATAGACGAAGCATTTGCACAAACAAATTGCGTGGAGCACAAAGGGTACGCCGTGGCAGGGCGCACACCACACACTGGACTGACAGGGCTTTAAATACTTGTGGCTCGTCCTGGGATTGGTGGAACCGGAGAGCGTCATAATGATGATGGACAGAATAATAAACCAATAAGAAACCTAGGGTTGAACAAACGGAGAGGAGGGTGAAAAAAACAGGAAAAAAACATAAATCATAACACTACGCATCGATGAATTTGCTCTTCAGTGTTTGGACTCTCAGTAATGATTTCAAACCACACTGAACTGAGCTAAACTGAACTGAACTTAAACACTAAAAACTGAACTACCCTGATCCAGTTACTATGACCATTTATGTAAAGCTGCTTTGACACAATCAACATTGTAAAAGCGCTATACAAATAAAGCTGATTTGAATTGAATTGAATTGAATTAAATTAAATATGATCTAATCGGCGTGACGTAGCTTCAAAATTTATTTTAAACCCGGAAGGAATTTGCTTGATATATTGCAAAAACAACCAAATTTTACTTTTTAGTGAACTATTTTTGTCCTAGTACATGACTGTTAACATCTCAAAAAATGTGTTTTGGCGTTTCATGACCTTTTAAAGTGGAAGTGACATCATTTGAGGCAGGAGAAGCTGACAGTGATCAAGGATGCGTTCTGTCATTGAATTAGATTATTTTCTGCTTGTTTTTGTATGATTTTTTTGAGGAGGACAAGCATAAAAGTCAGGCCCTGTCACATCTTTTACAAGTGAAAATGTTTGTTTCTGGTAGAATGTCCCGTGGATGACAAATCAGAAACAAGATGCTTGAAATCAGTGGTAATTAGTGAGCAGTTTAAAAAAGAAAAATGCACTCTCCCTCATTACTCTATAGCTCTTCTTTTTCTAAGCACTAACAATCCCTTTGCATAAGTAGCAGTTCTTGTGTGACTGTGAGTTTTCTGAAGTAAACTGTCAAATCTATTTACATTTCACATTTATGAGCACATGACCCAGCTCCTAACACTAAAGTTAACCATTTGTCAATACACAGGATATTGCAGGCAGATACAACTATGCTTGCAATTAATAAAAATAAAAAAGTATGTTCTATGTCTTCCAAGGCAGCCCAATATATTTCTGGAAGGAATAGGCATGATTGTTGTCTACATTTGCTGTTTAGTTCAGATGTTTGCTGTCACAAATAAAATTTTGCTTTCGTCAGCTTTGGTTATTAAATGCTATTGGCTCCTTCTGTGTCTTGTGACCAATCATGTCATACTATTGGCTCCCTCTGTTTCTCATGACTGATTTCGTCAAATGCTATTGGCTCCCTCTGTGTACTGTGACCAATTCGATAGATCACTGCATTGCGCTGTAGATTTATTAGATTAGATTTAGCGAATTGGAGCATGGGCATTCATAGTTTTCAGTCACATAACAACAGACCTGTCAAGTTTTTTTATTTATTTTTTTATTTATTTATTTATTTTTTCAAGCCATTCGCTAACATTTTTCATCCTTATTTTTGTTTACCAAATGAAAACAGAATTAAATACCATTTTATCGCTTGGTTTAGCTTCATGTGTTTGCTTTTTAGATGAATATTTTAAATATTTTTGTCGGCAAGTTGAATTTATCTCATTTTCTGTAATATATGTAAAACATAAAGCAAGGGTTTTGCACATTGGTATATTTGAACAAAGTGGCAAATAAGTCTATTTTAATATAATGTGTGTGTGTGTGTGTGTGTGTGTTTTGTTTAAATACATAGGTTCTGTTTAAACTGTTTAAACTTTACCACTGTTTGGACAGGATTGTGTGTAGGTATAATGTGTCCACAGTCATATAGGGGTTATATAAATACAATAAGTCTATTTTTTTTAATTCCAGACGTTAAAATAGGATCCAGATCCCTCCCATTTTGAGGCTCATCGCAATGTGATGTCGAAGTGCAGTTTCCCCACCCACCAAATTGATTGACAGCGGCATGTTAAAATGTCTCTATAGTAAGGCATAAAATCATATTAACAAGACAGGGCGTGCGCAAAGCAACTGGGGTTAAAAAAATCTGTTGAGCTCCCTGTGATCATCAATCATCATCAAATGTGATCAAGAGTAATTACACCTATTGAATATAAGGGCGGAAATTGTGATTTGTCAAATATTGATGCTCAGTCAAGTAAAAGCATTTAGTAAGTTATACGTTAACGTCTGTATACAGTAAAATAATAATTGATGAACTGTTTGAAAAGCAGAAATATATTAATGTGTTTGACTAATTTGGATTCAAGAAGACATTAAGTTATATCATCACACTGCAAAAGTGATTAGTTAACTCTATTTAAAAAAGTGAGCTAAATTGCGAAACTGTAAAAATTAAGTTAAGTCAGTTAAGTCAACTGACTTTAGGTAACTCATCACTTTTTACCGTGCACAAATATACACAGAAAATAATGCTGGGTTCTACACAAATCGATTAAATTAACTTAATTGTTTTTACAAATGTATGTGGATTGAACATAAAACAATTAAGTTGTTCTCATAAATTGTGATGACTCGGGTCATTTTCAATAAGTAGTTTGAACAAACAGCTAAAATTACTTTGAATGCAAATCAAACATGTTAAATGGTTATTTTCAAATATAACCAACATTCAAAATGGCGAATTCTCAAACAAAGCCAGCCAATATTTAAATCTTTAAAAGGTTTGAGTCAAATGTGGGCCAAGTAAAAAAAAAAAAAAACTGTTTAATTTATATTTCGAAAAACAAAAACAAGGAAAAAAACGTAAAAAGCTGCTTGAGATTTTCAATAGTGTATGAAACAGAGTGTGTTTCTGCCAGAGCCTCAGCATGTGCTGTAGGGAACATAGCGGCTCCTGCAGGAATGAAATCACCCTAAAGCAGATGATTTATTGGGCCCGACAAGCACGTCTGTCCTGCCAATTGATCAGTCAGAGCCACTGAGTCTAATTGATGGTGCTGTGAGCTCACATGATGAGGGGGCTGGGGAAATACTGAGCCCTCTGTCGCTTCACTATTTCTCTTTCTGTAGACTCATTTCACAACACATGCTGGAAGTGATTCTTCTATCAGAGACACAGTGAGTTTATATGAAGAAATTTTCTGATAGAAAACAGAAGTAATACATGGCTTTTTGGCACATGATTGTTGTAGGTTGTGGTGGTTTACCAGACCTGCCCAGCTTGAGCAAGATGGTCAACCAGGTCGACCCCAGCCTTACCATATGATCGACCATCTGGACCCACTTGGGCTAGTTAGTGACTGTAAATGACAACAATTAAACTCATTGCTATAATGCTAGCATGTGGTTTGAAAAACAGCTATGGTTATGCTCTTCTATTCTGACCTGACTTTTTTTCCCATTTTTTTATAAAATGACAGCAATAATTAAGGTAAAAGGAAGGTTTCTTCCAAAAATTAAAATGTACTTGCTGTTTACTTACTTTCATGAAACCAAGTTTCTTTATTCTGCTGAACACTAAGATATTCTAATGAAAGCTGGAATCCTGCATTGACTTCATTAGTAAAGTCAAGAGTTTCAGCTTTTTTCAAAACATTTTCTATTGTGTTTGACAGAAAAAAGAACTTCATACTACTGCGTTCACACCAGATCAGGAAGAAGCGTCAAGCCAGAGTGATTTACATCTTAAGTCAATGCAGAGATGTGAATAGACATCCTGCGGCACAATATGTGCAAATGTGGTAGTGCGAATGATGCAATTAATGCGAATAAAACGGCACGAGTTGAGCGTTTCTTGCGATAAATTCAATTAAAGCGCGAATCACTCGAGTTGGAAAATCTAAACTTATGGACATTCGCACAGTGTTACCCAATCAGAAGCTTTCTCTTGTAGGGTAGTGATTATGATGTAGCGCCTGTTGTTGTTGTTCCAAGGGAAAATCCTCCTGCTGTCACCGGACAATAGTTCATCAAACTGGGCTTGGCTCATTCGGAAGCACTGCTGAAAGCCTCCATCATTCAGGTATAGTTTCTGGAGGAGTTTATGAGCTCAAAGAGCTGGGTGTAACTCAGAATGGATCTAGTGGACTCGGCACTGCTCCAAACGAATCAATGCTGTTTTTCAGTCTTCCCAAAGCACATAAAAACAGCTATTCTCTCAATAAAATCCATGTTAGCTATTTAGCAAAAAAGCTAGAGTCACAAGGCAGGCAGAAACCTCGTCCATGACGCGAATCTGCATCTAATGTGAAGTAAATTTGACACACAATATTTATTCAAATGAAGCGAGTAAACTCAAAATTTTCTCACATCTATTTACGCAAAGATAGCGCACTTTCTCCATACTTACCACATCTAGTGTAAAACGCAGCATAATTGTTTGAATCGAGTAATTCTGTGTTCACACCAGATGCAGTATGAGCCGGATAAGTTGTGATTTTGCATGTAAATATACGCGAGAACATCGAGTTTGCTCGCTTAATTTACTTGTTTACTCGCTTCCAACAACTGCCGCTATGTCATAATGATGCCCCTACAAGAGTCAGCTCCTGATTGGTTAACGCAGCGCAAATGTCCGCTGAAGTTCAGATTTTCGAACTCAAACAATTTGCGAAACAAGCAAAACACTCAACTCGCGCCGCTTCAATCGTGTGAATCGCGTCATTTGCGCCACCTCATTCACGCGTATCTCGCCGCAGAATGTCGAGTCGCGTCTTTGCATTGAGTTAACACATAAATCACTCACGTTTGACGCTTCTTTATTTGAACTGTGGATATGTTTCTATTATGCTTAATGGATTGCTGATGTCATGTGGAAAAAAGCTACTGGTTATCATTAGGAAACCGCAATTCATATAAAATATATGGTGTATATCTTTTTTATATTTTGGATTAATATTAATACGTGAAGATTTAAAAAAAAACAAAAAAAAAACAGATAACCACCATTTTTAGAATTTTTCAGAAATCTATTTTTATATTGAACTCTAAGATTTCTGAAAAGCTTCAGTTTTAGTAATCTTCATAAATCACACATACATGCACGCACACACACACACACAGTATACAGTGCATCCAGATAGTATTCATAGTGCTTCACTTTTTCCACAATTGTATATGTTACAGCCTTATTCTACACACATTCTACACACAATACCCCATAATGACAATGTAAAAAAGATTTTTTGAAAATGTTGCAAATTTCTTAAAAATAAAAAACCTAAAATAATCATATGTGTATTCACAGCATTTGGCATGAAGCTCTAAATTGAGCTCAGATACATTCTGTTTCCACTGATCATTCTTGAAATGTTTCAGCAGCATACATCTGTCTATAATTGGTCCCCAGGTTGACAGTGCATGTCAAAGCACAAACCAAGCATGAAGACAAAAGAATTGTCTGTAAACCTCAGAGACAGGATTGTCTCAATGCACAAGGCTGGGGAAGGTTACAGAAACATTTCTGCTGCTCTTAAAGTTCCAATGAGCACAGTGGCCTCCGACATCTGTAAGAGGAAGATGTGTGGAACCTCAAGGACTCTTCCTAGAACTGGCCAGCCATCTAATCTGAGTGATTGAGGGAGAAGAGCCTTAGTCAGGGACGTGATCAATAACCCGATGGTCACTCTGTCTGAGCTCCAGCGTTTCTCTGTAAAGAGAGGAGCCACTGAGCTGGAGCTACCAAGGCCTTAGCTGCAGATGCCTTTCTCTGCAGTCTCTGCTTCTGTGGGAGAATCAGCTCTTGGAGGTTGGACTGCGAGGTGGGGTTAACTGTAAAAGGGGTCAATTTTCCTAGCAAGAGCCTCTCGTTTTTCAAAAAGACAAAATCCACTACCTCTCAATAAGTTTGTCTTAAGATCATTCAGCTTCTTCCATTTCAGGAGATTGTCCATGCCAGCAACGAACAATTAAATAAGGGTAGACTCATTAAGCCCCAACTCTTGAAGTGCCTCAAGAAGACTATGGTCATAGATTCCAAATAGACAACCACAACACAGAGGATGGTCACCTTTAGTCTTAAGACATATTCTAGGAATAGTTTCCCACAACCAATACACAAATTACTGGTTGTATGAATTACTTATTGGTTGTATGCAACAAAACAGAGTTGCTATATCTGTTTTTGCAGATAAAGGCCCAATCACAAATCAACCCATTAGCCCCACCCCTCATTTTGCATGTTTCCGTGAAGGGGTAGGGGGATCTAATTCTCTTTAACTTGAAGGTGTAGGGCTAAGGTGCAGGGGTAAATACCCCTCCGAACAAAGATTTTTCAGGACCCCACTCGAAACTAAGGGGCAAGAAAATTTCCCAGAATACACCAGCTACAACGGCAGGATAGCCGCACTCGAAAGTAAGGAGAGCCACAAATTAGTATTTTTTTGTCATTTATTAGGAATTTTTACAACAAAAAAACAAGTTTTAATACATTCACAACTGCATTCGTATTTTGACGTCATGCTTTTAAAAAAAAAAACACTAAAATAAAACTTGCTAAATTTCGCTATCTATAATACATAATAATAACTCCTACATAGCAGTCCCACTACATTCTGGCTCTCGAATACCCTGTCAGAAAAGTCTAGTGGCTGGTAATGAGCTTTTTACGGTGTCTGCTATAATGTTATTGTTGTTTTTGGTGTGTTTACATAGATGAATATGGCCACTGTGTATATGCGTAGTATATGGTAGTTACGATCTTATTCCCACATTACGATATAATATATGCCTTCAGTAATTTCCTGAAAATAAATACCAAATAATAACATAACTGAAAAAACTACAGCAGATAGTCTGATCTCATATAAAGCATGAGATCGCAAAGACAAATGATGACATGTGCAGGTGTTGTAGTGCTTTCCCATTTCTTGGGGGTACATTTTAAGCCCTTCCCCTTCACAATCGGTTTTAAGGGGAAGGGGTAGGGGTACAGAAATAGAATTGGGATTGGGCCAAACTCTTCATATGTTGTTTTTATTTGCAACAGTAGAGATTATTTCAGTATTTTTAAGCAAATTAATTCAATCTGATTATATTTTGAGCTTTGTTAATTGCCACCTATGTTACTGATTTAGGTTCAAAACTGAGGTATGAGATTCTGTTATCATACCAAATCCCAAATTTTGGTATCTAGCCAACCATAAAAGAAATACGAATGTTTGTAAAGGTTTTGTAGTTTTGCACATTAGTCATGACCGATTACATTCACAGACTTAAATAAAAGCAGCTTTACTTATTTGATTACAATTCAAGCTCCAGAGCCACACCAAAATATCACATTATCAGCATGAACCAATGCTAGATAACCACCCAGACTGAGCGCTTCCAGAATCAATCTCCAAACAAACTTTGTTTTGGCTTGATTTGACTTTAAATGAACCCATTTCAGATTATGCTTCAGTTTGTCTTGAATTATTAATATTGATAACAAAGCATAAAGTAGAAAATGGCGCATCATAGATTTCCTGTACCTCATAAAAAGCATTGACTTCTACATTTACAGAGATTACCATTATATGCACTAGCTTACTAGAAGGCACATACACACCACCGGTATTGTTGTTCCCTGATAAGCCGTTCCATTATGCAGAAGAGTAACCCTAAAATGACCAGAGATGCTATTAAGAGCTGACGTCAATCTCATTAAGGAAAATGGATTCTCCCAATTTAAGGAATGCAAATGGTTCCTGGCATGCCATTTGGGATTTGACGTATTGTTGTCTGAGTGTTCATGGGACTCGGGAGACAATAGCAGCCTGTCTTGTCTGGCCGTAGGTTGTGGTGGAGAAGTCATATCTGAAGTCAATTTTCTGGACTCTGCCCTCGACCCCTGAAGGCACTTTTCCTCAAGTACTGTCTCTGGCTGACACTGTTAGGGAAATTGCGTTTCACTTTTAACCAGTTGGGCATAGGAGGAGGAAAGTGAACCCGGTCAGTCCTTCCAAAAAAAGGCTTTTTATTAATTTAACTAGTAGAGGGATGAGCAGTTTTGGTTTTATAGTAATATTGTGTACAGTGTACTGAACAATCCCACCAGGTTACATTTAGCATATTTAAAATGCTTTTATTAACACTTGGATTTAAATTTACTGCCCTTTTTTATGTTAGGGATGGCAACATCCACAAAATTAAACTGCTGTAAAATTTATCATATATATATATATATATATATATATATATATATATATATATATATATATATATATATATATATATATATATATATATATATATATGTTAATCAACCTCAGTCCTGATCAAAAAAGTTTTTAAAAATTACAGTATTTTAACTCTTTAATTGGCAAATTTATACATGATGTCACTGATTTGGTGATTAAAAGCGCTTAAAATGACGTATCAGTTACAACATTGGCTTTGATGCAATGTTACATTTTAATTTTTTCTTCCTAATTAACTGTTGGTTGCTGTTTTTGACTTCCATTACAACCACATTTGATGGTGCATACATCTAGAGTCTTTGTTTTTATTTACTCCATAGTTCTGAGAGCTGAGATGCATATTTTGATTTTCTCGGACACTTCAAGGTAAGTGTGTAAATGTCAAAACTGCATGATTATATGGTGTCATGGTTTTGTAATAAAAAAATGTGGTTATAATAGAAGTCAATGTTGCAAAAACAGTCACCAACAAGAAATTAGGGAGAAAAATAAATGTAAATGAATCAAAAACAATGCATCAAAGGCAATTATGTCTAAAAGGAAGAAAAAATTATAGTCCACAATTACTTTTTATATTGAAAATACATAATTTTATGTACTTTTTGGCTATGAGTTTGACAGTTAAAGAGATCAAATCGTGTAATTGGCTTAGCAATTTAGTAGCTTTGATCAGGACTGAGATTGATTAACATGTTTATGTAAAAAAATATAAATTTATCTGATGCATTTTTACAGCAGTTTTATTTAGTGGATGTTTTTATCCCTAACATTACAAAAGGGTAGTACATTTCTGAGTTAAAAAAAAAAAATCAAAGCTTTTTCTTAAATTTCAAAAATAAGATTTGTCACCAAAAATCATTCTGCTAGCTGAAATACAGAATACAGAAGTTATGGCCAAATTAAGACACAAAATCACTCCAGAGTGGATGAACACATCCTCAACAGTATGTAAGAGTTAAAATACAGTTTGCCTGGTACAACACATTACCAATATAGTCTGCAATAAAGTTTCAATGTACAGTGTCCAGTGTTGAGTGTAATTAGTTAATAAGTAACTGGTTACTGTAATTAAATTACTTTTCAGCTAAAATAGTGATCCCTCACTTTACTTATTTTGGCTGACAAGTAATTTAATTACAATAATCAGTTACTTAGTAACTGTAATTACACCCAACACTGTATGCCATAAATGTTCCGTATAAACCAATTCAGAGCAGATTAGTTGTGTTTTTTTTTTCGTTACACAAACATTTTGCAGAATAATTCCCCTATATTAATTTAAAATATAGAAGTTTACCTTTATTAAGATGATTGAGAATGTTTAGGTAACAATGAATTGAGTGATATAAGGTAAACAAAAGAGAAGCAGAGTAATTGTGTACATACTGTGGATATGTTTTGTTATTCATAATATTCATTCATTTTCTTGTCGGCTTAGTCCCTTTATAAACCCGGGGTCGCCACAGCGGAATGAACCACCAATTTATCCATCCAGTTTTTACGCAGCGGATGCCCTTCCAGCCGCAACCCATCTCTGGGAAAAATTCATATTATATTTAGCATAATAAGACAATCTTGTGTAAATAAAGAATGTTAGATTTGTCAAAAAGCCTTACAATCAATGAAATAAGAAACTGGTTAATATATGTTATGTATGTGTTGAAGTGTTTTAAAAATTACTCAAATGAAGAGATTTATTTGTATTGTCTACTTGCATTTGCTTTATATAGATTTTAAGAAGTATTAGAGGTTGACAGGGGTCCTGCTAGGGGGGAAGTTAGGACGAATCTAAGGGCCCACACATTTTGGGGGCCCCTGGAGATATTATTAAGGGCCCACGACCCAAACCCCCCCGCGCCGTTTGCTCGCAGTTGGAAAAAAGTCAGCTCTAAGCAAAAAAAGCATGTCATATCTTTTTCATTCTCCAATTAAATGAAAGCAGAGGCGGTGTTTCCGTTAAAGTGTTTGGAGTGTTTGTGTTTTCAAGACAACTAAGGAGATTTTTGAAGATGGAGGAGAGATTAGTGGTTGCTGTTTTGAGTTATCCGGTGCAGTAGGACTCTCAAAACTCAAATATCACAATATTATTAAATATTCGAATTATACCAATATCAACAGCAACACTCTCGCATAATACCCAGCTGTCATTGCGTAGCGACATAAGAGGCACATCACGCCTCTTTTTTTTCTAGTCAACAAAAAAGGCAGTGTGGTGCACCTAGCGTTTTTAGAACAGAAAAATGCATTTGGTGTGACTGGCCCCTAAGGCAAGTAATTCAATTACTTATTGAGTAAATACAATTTTAAAAATGTAATTAGTAATTACTACCAACACTAATTGTATTTGATATAATTTTATTTTTATCCTAAAAGTATCTTGCTTGAGGCTGATTTATACTTCTGCTTCAAGTGCACGCATATGGTTCGGCGCAGCCTTTGTGCAGTCACAGACCCCTCACTGTGGCTGACGTCAACGCTAACAGAATGTAACTACACATCTCAACAATGCATAGCGCAAGCTCTGTGATTGGTCGGCTTGATAGCTGTGATAAGTGTGGGCGGTGCTGAGAGCCTCAAGCCCGATGAAGCGAGTGTTTACAACTGTTGAGTCCCGTGAAGAAGCTCCAGATGAAAAGTTTTGTTTTGTGTTTACCTAATAATTAAACTTGTTGCACGTTCGCTGGTTCCCGCCTCTAAATAAGCAAGTTTTAGCTACTTGTAAGTTAAGGTAGTGTTCAGAAAAAAACCAAACACCCATGAAGAAAGTCGACAGAGGAACATAACCTACTGCCAGCTAGTGTTTTGGAAGTGTTATTGCAGAGCAACACAAACAGCACCAGAAGTATAAATGCATGGCTACTTGCAAAGCAGGCGCCATGGGTCACGCTGATCACTTGACGCAGAAGTATAAATCAGGCTTTACACGTGCTGCGTCCCAATTCACATACTATCGGTCCTAAAAAGTGCAACTGGTATGTCCCAAACCGTGGTATGTTTCTGGTAAAAATCCAAAGTGTAGAACCGTTCATACTCCAACCGCTAATAATGGCCACAATACATTTCACATTCAATTTAATGTCTATTTATATAGTGCTTTTACAATGTAGATTGTCTCAAAGCAGCTTAACATAGAAGTTCTAATAAATGGAAACTGTGTCAGTCGAGCTTTGAGAGTTGAAGTTCAGTTTAGTTCATTTCAGTGTGGTTTTATTTTCACTGCTGAAGTTACAAACACTGAAGAGCAAATCAATCCATGCGCAGCTCCACAATCTCTGCTTATCTGCGTGGAGCACACGTATGCATCATACCGTTATGTGAAGCATTGAGTGTATGCTTTACTAAAAATATAGGTCTTTAATCTGGTTTTGAACTAAGAGTGTGTGTCTGAGCCTCGGACATTATCAGGATGGCTATTTCAGAGTTTAGGAGCTATAAATGTGAAGGTTTAGTCTCCTTTAGTAGACTTTGCTATTCTAGGTAACACCACAAACCCTGAGATTGGAGTTCTTAAATAGTGGGTTGGTTTGTAGCGAGATTGTTATGTTAAGAGCTAGATTATTCTTTAAGCTTTATGGGTAAGCAGCAATATTTTATAATAAATATGGAACTTAACAGGCAGTTTAAGGAGGATAAAATTGGGGTGATTTTCCAGACCTGGTAAGGACTCTGGTAGTTGCATTTTGCACTAATTGAAGTTTATTAATAAAGAATGCTGGGCACACAGCAAACAGAGCATTACAGTAATCCAGCCTATAGGTCATAAAAGCATGAAGTAGCTTATCTGCTTCTGAGAGGGATGTGAATGTGATTAGAACTACAAACTAAGAAGTGTAAATAAACTACAAACATGGCAGACACTCAAGACAAACCGTCAAAGTAGAGAGGTTTCAGAGAAGTTGTTTGAACGACTATTAATTTTCAGCCAAATGGAAAATAATCAAATCAAATTTTCCATGTTATCTTTTATCTGCAACAACAATGTGAGCTTATATTAAGATTTGTTTAGACATTAACTTTTGAATGCTTAATTATCTAAAGACCTGAGGAGATTTCTGTGCATGAAAGATTATCCTGCCGCTGCTTCTCCAATATGATTGGTAGTTAAATATAAAAGAAATGTGAATGATGTGTCGAAATGATTGACAGGGGACATAAGTAACCAACATAATGATCTGTTAACAAGGAAGTTGTATGTCCCAAAGCTTCCATACTCTTCTGTTACAAACTCAAAAGTATATACTTTTCCTTCACACACAAAAGAACATACTTTTAGGGCGTAGTATAAATATGTGAATCGGGACACAGTAACAGTATCTGAACATCGGATGGATGTTTTTTTTTTTCCTTTTTTCTAAAGCATCTTTAGTAAGCACTGTAAGCACTCTTACAGTATGAGCAGATTATAACATTGGGTCATACGGTATACCTAATTTTGTATTCAACGTATATTACATTATCCTCTCTCCTTGAATGACTTTTGTAGTGAGGCAACGTGGGCAGGAAATGAGATGAAGATAAAGGCTGCCTTGTCCCTCTCTCCACACCGGACCTACTAATTTCAGACTCCTGAGACTCAGCAAACTAATTGTATTAGATTGTGATTGCCCTACCAGTGAAACAGAATGTGACACAGACCACACTGGACGTCAGAAAGGGAGATTTGGGCATTTTTTGAAGGGGTCATGAACTGCCTTTGTTATTATTATGGTGTACTCTTCTCTGAAGTCCACTTATTTTATTATCCAGCTTTTCACATCAAAAGATGTCATACATTTAATGCGATAGGGTATTTTCTGACCTGTTTTACCACCGGAACACATAATTTTTTTTTTTAAAAAGGTGTGGTGGATTGTAGATTTCTCTGATTGGCTGAGAATGTCACATATTTAAACGTTGTTGAAAAGTTGGAAAGAACAACTGTGTGAGCACCCATATAGACTTGTGCATGTATATTTGACAGCCAAATCTTTTATGTGACTGGAGAACGATAAGTTCACAAGTGATTCATTCATTCTCACATTAGTACAGGTAGAAGATTAATTCCTTTTTCGAGTCTTCTATCGGGTTTGAGTCATTCGTTCATCAGGCGAAAGACAGAAGCTGATCACATGTGGTCAGTAAGGGTGTAAAGATACGCATATTCATATTGAACCATTTGGTACAAGGCTTTTGATTCGGTACACATTACAAACCGAACAATTCAGACTAATATCTGAAAAGAAGGCAAAATGTGTAAAAATATAGTATTTTTTAGCAGTGCAACGACGCTCAAAAAGGTATCCCAAATGACGTGACAGGCAACATGCTGACTGCCCCACTCACCTCCAAACACTTCAGTCAAGCATACAGTGCAATTTTCATTCATTCATTTTCTTTTCGGCTTAGTCCCTTTATTAATCTGGCGTCGCCACAGCGGAATGAACCGCCAACTTATCCAGCATATGTTTTATGCAGCTGATGCCCTTCCCTGCAGAAAGCCATCACTGGAAAACACCCATACACTCCCATTCACACACATACACTATGGACAATTAGGCCTACCCAATTCACCTGTACAGCATGTCTTTGGACTGGTGGGGGTAACCAGAGCACCCGGAGGAAACCCACGCCAACGTAAGGAGACGCCACACAGAATTGTCAACTGACCCAGCCAAGGCCCAAAGTAGTGACCTTATTGCTGTGAGGCAATCATGCTACCCTCTGCACCACTGTGAGGCCTACACTGCACTAGCTGATAGCAAAATTGCTAGTAACATTAATGCAATTCTTCTATAATCAACAGGTCTGGTGTTTGAAAGGACTTTTGTTTCCCTGTAAGTTATGAGGGTAATGGCAAGATAGTGGTGGATAAAAAATAAATAAAAATAAATAAATAAATGTTGCATCTGCTACACCACAGTGAACTACATAAGCAGCAATGCTTTGAACATGTCAACTCTTTTACACTGATATCACACCAGTGTTTAAATTTGACAAACTAGAAACACACACCACAAACAACCTATAGGTCAATTCCCGCAGAATTAAGACAGGCATTACCTACATATTCGAAATCCGGAATTCAGGTTTTAAGAAAATGTTAAACGTAATTGAGCCCGATTTCATCATTAATGTTCCTATACAAGCCCATTTCAGTCAGACAATAATTCTTTCATTCAGATCACATCAAGCCAATCTGTACTGTCTGAAGAAAATGTAGGCACTTCTGAAAATAAAATAAAAAAAAAATACTTAAAATTATTTAAAATATTTTTCTTTCTATTTATTTAACCACTTCAATATAACATTACATTTTTTATATAAGGAGCTTTTTGGTTTTGGGTATAAAGGAGGTTTTGTTTTATTTGCTGTTAAAAATAAAACCCAGACATTGGGTGAATGATATTGGTTTTAATAAATAAAAAAGGTGAAAAATAAATACATTTTCTGGCATTTTTAAAAAATTTTGTTGATTTTTGTGAATCCCGTTGCACCCCTAGTAGTCAAAGCCAGAAAAAAAAAATTTATCCGTTCATTTCTTAAGTAATCAATGCTAATTGTACATGTGTTTGAAAGCACATCTAAAAAAAAATTATAAAAAAAATAATAAAAAAAAAATAAAAGGTTTGTTCATCTCTATGAACAAGACACTTCTCAACACTACATCTTTCAGACTAGCACTGCTATGATTTTTGGTCAAGAACTCATACAGTTGAAACCAGAAGTTTACATACATTGTATAGAAAGACACATACATAACCATTAAAAAAAAAAAGTCAGGTGTTAACTTTTTCTCTTTTAGGTAAGTTAGGATTATCATATTTGGTTTTGTTATGCTTAATTGCAGAATAATGAGAAAGATATTTTTTGAGAAGTTGTTATAACTTTTCTTGAAAGTCAAGTTTACATACAATAAGATTATTATTCCTCTGAAAAAGCTCAGATGATGTTGTCAAAGTTTTGGAAGTTTCTGATTGGCTTAACATTTGCATTCAATGGAGGCTTAGCTGCAGAATAGTTTTTAAGAAAAACCTCAAACACACTGCCTTCTTTTGTGACAACATAAGAAAATCAACATACCAGAATCAACAAAAAAGCCAGATTACAATTAGCTAAATTGCACTGGGAAAAAGACTAATATTGAGGCATGTCCTTTGGTATGATAGAACTAAGATTGAACTGTTTGACCATAATGACCAGTGTTACATTTGGAGGACAAAGGGGAAAGCTTACAAGGCTAGGAACACCATCCCAACTGTGAAGTATGGGGGTGGCAGCATCATGTTGTGGGGCTGTTTTGCTCCAGGAATGAGTGGTCCACTTCACAGCATAGATGGTATCATCTCAAGACAACAGCCAGGAAATTAAAACTTGGCCACAAATGGGTCTTCCAAACAGACCATGACCTTAAGCATACTGCCAAATTAGTTAAAATGTGCTTTAAGGACAACAGAGTGAAAGTTTTGGAGTGGCCATCTCAAAGCCCTGATGTCAATCCTATAAAAAATGTGTGGGCAAAGTTGAAAAAGCTTGTGCAAGCAAGACAGCCTACACATCTAACTCAGTTACACCAATTCTGTCTTGAGGAATGAGCCAAAATTCCTTCAAACTACTGTGTGAATCTTGTGGAAGGATACCAAAAACCTTAGACTAAAGTTATACAGTTTAAAAGGAAAGCTAAAAAATACCAAGGATATCCATGTAAACTTTTGACTGTCTAGAAATTAATAAAGAATTCTCAAAATGTTCTGTAATTAGTCTGGCATTCAGCAAATGTAAATGATTTAGGTAATCCTAACGGACCTAAAATATTAAACGTTTAGATTTACCATCAGAATTTTTTATTTTTTATTTTAAATGGTTATGTTCCTTTTTTTTTATATGTAAACTTCTGATTTCAACTGTATATATCAGACCAATCAATAGTGAACGCATTTTAAAAGCTGTTGCAGTTGTGTGGTGTGACATTACTTTTGGATCCAATATAGTCTGCTATAAGGTTTACTCCATCTGAAAAATACATCGAATTGTGCCATGTTTGTAAATGAATCTGGTAAAACAGAGTAAACAAAGAACCTAGTTCTTATTAAGAAAATCAGGAATTATTAAAGTAATGTTCATGCACTCATTGACCACACTGGTATCAGAATGCAATTTTTTTTTCACAGCAAATTTCATTGTTAGCACAGTACATGCACTGTATACACACACAGCCTGATTTGCCCCAGCCTGCTGGGGGTTTTCTTGTGTGTTTGTGTTTTTTTTTTTTTTTTTTTTTTTAATGGAAGCCAGTAAACCAGCAACAGCCTATTATTTGGTGAAGCAGAGAGGCCTATTACTCATCCTAATTCTGTCAATAACCCATCACAGGTCCTTCATGGGCTCGTCCCCTTACTCCTTGTCATCCCATTTGCCATTTGCTTCAGATAATCAAACATAACACAGCCATGTGCCTTCCCTTGCATTAATATACCTCATTGCATTAGTGTGTATTACGTGACAGATGCAAACCATCTCAATCTGATCACCTCATTCCCCCATCTCTCATTCGCCTCTCTCAGAGGAGGGTCACAGAGTGCTCGCTTTCACTAAATCAATACAGAAATGGCGGTTAGTGGACTCTGAGCTCCCTGTCATGGTTGAGCGCATATACTAAGTCACTGGAGGAGTGCTGCCCGTTTTAGCCTTTAGAAGCTTCGGGCTCCTGAGAAACAATGGACTAATTGATAACCTAGAGCAGATCCCTGACACTGAGGCCTGGTCTGCTCGTGTTCTACTGTTTCGAAGACAGGAAGAACGGCTATCTTCTATCTCCTCTGTCACATATCCCTCCCTCTGCCCCGGGCAGTGATGTGACCTTATTTATGATGCAAAATTACTCCCATCCTCTGTACCGAGCTGTTATCATATACGATGCACAGTCCTAGTGGTCATTCAGACCGTAATGGACAAGAAGAACTCTGAAAAGTTGTAGCATCTCTATTAAACGGTTAACTAAGCTTGCAGACCCAATAAACTTTTAACCCAGTGCTTCCTGCCTTGACAGTTTTATGGTCGGTGATGTCTTTTAAGCTTTCAAAGACATCAGTTTGTGCCAATCCTAGAATGTTCTACAAAAAGCTCAGAAGAGCTACAAAGAGAAATGACATTTTATAACAAAGCTTGTATTGTATTCAGTCCTGTAATGTATAAATATAAAATAGTTCAACCTTAATAACTTTATCTAGTTAACTGTGAAATTTTGTAACTTTATGTATGTGTAATGTAGTTTTGTGTGCGTTTATAGAAGTAGTCTAAAATAGCCTACGAAGTAGGTTCTATATTTAAATATGAACCTACTTAAGAACCATTAAAAAAGGCTTGTGTTGTTTATAGTATAAATATGAAATGTGTGAATGGAATTCAATCATACCACCTTCACCATGATGTGATTATCACATGACCTTACAGCATAAGTTGTGTTGCTTCACTTCCATTCATAAATCCTCTCACATGGCCTCATGGGATAGTAAAGAGTTCAATGAATGCGCCCCTTTAGAATCTAGGTGGAAGTTGTCTGTGATTTGCCGGCTGCTGGCTCTCTGCAGCTCTTACATGGTCACCCACTGAAGCCAAGCAGGTTTGCACCCGGTCAGTACCTGGATGGGAGACCACATGGGAAGCTAGGTTGAAAGTGGTGTTAGTGAGGCCAGCAGGGGGCACTCAACCTGCGGTCTGTGTGGGTCCTAACACCCCAGTATAGTGAAAGAGACTATGCACTGCTCAGTGAGTGCCGTCTTTCGGATGAGAAGTTAAACCAAAGGCCTGACTCTCTGTGGTCAATAAAAATCCCAGGATGTCCTTTGAAAAGAGTGGGGGTATAAACAAATTGGCCCACTGGCCTCTGTCCATTCCCATATCACAATTAGCGACATCACTTGGGGTCTCCTCTCCACCAATCAGCTGGTGTGCGGTGTTCGGTCTGAAGCAATATGGCTGCCGTCACGTCATCCAGGTGGATGCTGCACACTGGTGGTGGATGAGGAGATTCCTCCCCAATGTGTAAAGCACTTCCAGTGTCCAGAAAAAGCGCTATATAAATGTAAGGATTTTTTTTATTATTAATATTATTATTATATAAACAAAACGTGTTCCTGGATCAACTTTTTAATTCAATTTGAGGGATATGTTTACATTAAGTTTAGGAACACAGTTAGTGTTATGTGCTTCTAATTCAACTATTACAATAATAAGTATCCTAAATCATAGTACGCTCAAATGAGTTTTCTAAAAAGGTACTTTTTAGGTACTAATGTAATCTTGGGTATTAGTATGTGCTATTTGTGCCTTTGGCCACAAACCGCCCCAAGTATTTTGTATTTTTAGCATTAAGAATCAAGTTAAAGGGATATTAAAATTATTATTTAAATTAATTTACAATTTTTACTCTCTCATGCAGTTATAAATCTTTTATAGCATTGAACTCAAAAGATCTGAAAAAAGCTTGTTGAGGGTACCAATTGACTTCCATTATAGGAAAAAAAAATACTACAGAATGCATGTCAAATTGACCAGCACTCTAGCAGTTGCAGATTACTGCACATTAAAAAGAATCTTCGACAACATTGTCTTGCTCTACATCCTACATCTCACACAGGCCCAGATTGGCTAATTGGGAGGACAGGGAGAATTCCCGGTGGGCCGGTCTATTTTTTGGCCGCGAGGGACGGTGTCCCTAGCTGCTTGCACTCTCAGCAGTCGCACTTTTTTCATTCATTTATTTAACCATAGCCTTACTCTTTTTATTCATTATTTTGCCGGAGCGCCGCTCTTTTTATTTATTTTCTCGCAGCCCCGTGAGCAAAATGCAGCCTGCAGGTTAATGAAGAGGTAACTATCATTCAACCCCAAATAGCGGCACCTTAGTTAATATAAGAATTTTAATAATTAATATTAATGGATATTACACCTGCTCAAGGAAAATCAGATGTTTCACTACATTAATAAATCTGACATAACTTGATCAGAAATCTAAAAAGGGGAAAAATAATTAAGCCATCAATAGAAAAAGTGTTAGAGTCTTGCAGATAGCAGTGCAATACTTATGTTATATTCCAAAAGCCCCAAGTATATCAGCGCCACTGTGGTCCAGTGTTCAGCACGTTGTGTTAGGGTGCCGTGGACCCGAGTTCGAAACCTAACTTGAGTAAATTTTTTTCCTATTTTTATTGTTAAGACATATAATACTGTTTGGGTTACTAATATAGGTGTACATATTTTATTTTTAGTTTTTTTTGTGTGACCATCATTACAAAGGACTGGATATCTATAAAGAATTTAGCACAGAATATATATTCTGATATTGCTCTAAGGCTTGAAACTCCAGGGCTGAAAAGGAGTCCCACTCTGGCCCTGGTCTCACAACCAAACACATGTGAAAAGAGACATGGAAACGACACAAGGTCATGTAGTATGTTTTTTTATGAACTACATAATGAGAAAGAAGCCTTTAGTGCAGTAGAAAATGTACTACTTCTGCTCACCAGGCATATTTGAAGGAAATAAGCATTTTTTTCCTCAAGTTTTTTACTTTTTCGACCTGGTTTGGTATTGCTCAGATGACATGTCAAACATCTTCTTTAATTCTTGGCTCCAAATAAAATAAAAGTGAGTACTTTTAACTTCAACCTCCCACTGACCTGCAGATACCAAAACTAGATACAATGCTCTCTCATTGGCTGTAGGTAATCACCAATGTTATTTTCAATCAGAACACATTTCACATGGCATGATTTTTGTCCAGATGCAAACGACTCATCTGCGATTTTCCTAGACACTGTGTGATTGTTACTCATGTAAATGAAACCTCAACCTGTCGGCGATTTAAAATCAGGACTTAAATCATGCAGTCTGAACTCAGCATAAGCTATAAATAAACTGTGTTTGTATCCTCAAGTCTGTTGTACCCCAACTTCATTGTTATAGGGTTAATGGTGCTAGACATCAGCACCTTATCACTTTTGCTTAGCAACACACTCTTGTCTGTATGTTTGCTTATCAAAGTTTCTTAGAAACAAGCTAATAGAAAATACTGCAAACGTTGTCAAGTTTGAGGAGTACTGCAGTCTTTGCTTGATGCATGTTTTGCAGAGTTGCATCCTTTCAAGAGCATTCAGAATCAGAATTAAAAAATAACTTTATTTCCAGATATTTTCACACAAACAAGGAAATGTCATGGTTCGAAAGCAGCTGTACACAGCAGAAAGCAGGATTCGTTTATCAAACATTCCAGAATAGATAAAGTTCAGTGTGTAATGCGCCCACCAATTCCCGGGATGCGTGAAAAGATGTTTCTGCTACTCATTTCAGCAAGTATGCAGTACAGCGGTGAAAGTGCAGTAGACCTGCCTTCCCTCCCACTCTGCCTACTCCTTCATTGCCTGTGTCTCCTACTCTCTGCCCTTCTCAGGGGCAGACTGGTGTGCTAGTAGGAGGAGGGTCATATGCACTTCCTGGTTTTGGCTCAACGCCTGGTCTATTTTAAGTTCAGAGGCCTGAGATTTTTCTTTGGTGAACCCGTACTGTACAAATCAGGGATGTCACAGAGAAAACAGCCTAAAGCAAAGGCCATGATGTTCACATAGCTCTGCGATGACGTAGAAAACAGATACCAATCAAGTGGCTTTACTCGCAGGCTTGTAATAGTTCTGTTCAATGCAGATACAATCTTCCCTCTTGTCCCAAACCAAGACGGGATATCTGTATTCAGTGAATACAATACTGTGCAAATCGACTTTTTTTCCCCCTAGACTTCATTGATCACTGCGGGAAAATGCACAAAACGTGGCTTATGTTATTGGACCTCATAGATCTGAAAAAGCAGCATGTTGTTCAAAGTCGATAAATCAAATGATGAACCTCATGTTTTGGATGATCGATGCTTCTGTGGCATCGTTAGTTTTGCCTAAGGGTTATTATGAGGTACTGTAGACTTACACAGCATCTTAAAATGTAAGCAAAACAGGTTATGCAAATTCCTGTTCGCTGTGTATGTCAAATTCCTAAAGGTCTGTTTTTCTTGTTCTCTCTTACAGATGAGCGATCATCCAGCATTTCCCGCTCCTTGACTAATGAGCTGAGCAGCTCTCTGGCTCCACTGATTGGTGAACGCAAAACGTCTGTGCCTGCCCACTCCAGTCAGCCAATGCTGTTCACCTTCGACATACCTGTACGCCATTCCCATGGTCCCCTGTCTAACAGCGCTCCGCAGGACTACCTCTTCCTCCATCAATGCATGAGCCGCAAGAGTGAGAGTGCACGGTAAGAGCCACGGTCTCAAAGAATGTGCTCAGATTACACCCCTTATAGCTTACAGACCTATTAAAATGGAAACGTTATTGTGTTCAATGTTGGAAGTAATTTGGTTTTATTTTTCTCAAATATACCCCCGGTTTCACAAACAAGGTTTAAGGCTAATCAAGATTAAATTGCATGTTTGAGCTGTCTCAACTCAAAATAACTTGTAGAGAGATGTCTTAAATATGTCAGTGTCATTTTTTTTGTCCCCAGGTGCACATCAGTAATATTTTTCTAAGGCCATTTTTATAAATTTGTCTTAAATAGCCTAATTTAACTAAGGCCTAGTCCTGGCTTAACCTAAGCCCTGTTTGTGAAACTGGGCCATACACTGTTAGATACATTTGCCTTCAGAACTACTTAATATTTTCTGGTTTATATTCAAACTAGGCACACGATCAGCCTACATTTTTGCAAAACCTGAAATACATTGCTCTGGGTATGTTCATTTTGCTTCGGCTTAGTCCCCTATTTATCAGGGGTCGCCACAGCATAATGAACCACCAACTATTCCAGCATATGTTTTACGCAGTGGATGCCCTTCCAGCCGCAATCAAGTACCGGGAAACACACACATTCATACACTTTGGCCAATTTAGTTAATCTAATTAACTTATCGCGCATGTCTTTGGACTGTGGGGGAAACCGTGCTCCAGGTATGCTTCTCCAAATCCTCAAGAGGGCACTGATGACATTTTTGCAAATTGGAAATATGTGACTTAGGGGCAGTGGTCCCCAACCTTTTTATCACTGTGGACTTGTTAACGATTGACAATTTTACCATGGAGCAGGAGGCTTTGGTTCGTAGGTTGCTAAGGGACTATCCATTTCTTTCTCAGAAGATGACAAGCTGACAAATTATTACCGTCACTCTGATACAAGATTTATTTATAGAGAAAATTACAAAGCACTGCAGTTTTTGGGTGCTCTGTGTTTGTCTGAGATAATTACTCTACTTAAATGTGTATATTGCATACAAGCTGAAGCTGATCGGTCAGTTCTTGTCACATGACTTGCGGTGCACTCCTGGCATTCATTCAACTGGGAGCGTCTGGAAGGCGCAAACGCGTAAGTCGCGCATTTCCATTGCAAATAACAAACTTGTGCAAACTCTGGAAAAGATGCAATATGCAAACTGCCCCTAAAAGGCTGCCGTCATTTGCAATCTGCAGGATTTTTGCACAGACATGTTGGATTCACCTGATTTGTTGACAAATCAGTTGGAAATCCATTCCTTGGCAGTTTGTAGGTCCTTCACTGCATCTTTTGCCCTTAGCAAAGAAACTTTCCAAAGGCGTCTGTTTCTTACTCATTTTGCATTGTGGTTTAAATTTGGGTGTTCAATTAATCAAGATGTAAAACAAGAGAATACAGTAATCTTTCAAAATAAAAGATTTTTTAAATCTTTTACATTTTTTTTTTAATCGTTCAGACTCAGATAATAAATAAAATGGAAATAACTAATGATTTTGTGTTCAGCCCAGTACCAATTTATCCAAGGACCGGTATTGGGCTGCAGCACGGTGGTTGAGGACCACTGACTTAGGGTACAATTTGTTGTGCATTTCACAAATTTTAAATTAATACAGAGGTCAGAATAAACATGTTAAGGTTTAAGTTTAGTATTTTTTTATAAATATAATCTTGATCTTAATCTTGATAATCTTAAATCTTTATATATATGTGTATATATATACACATACAGTTGAAGTCAGAATTATTCGCCCCCGTTTATTTTTTTTCCCAATTTCTGTTTAACGGTGAGCAGATTTTTTTCAACACATTTCTAAACATAATAATTTTAATAACTCATTTCTAATAACTGGATTATTTTATCTTTGCCATGATGACAGCAAATAATATTTGACTTGATATTTTTCAAGACAATTCTACACATCTTAAAGAAACGTTTAATTTAATTAGATTAACTAGGCAGTTTAGGTTACTTAGGCAAGTTATTGTATAATGATGTTTTGTTTTGTAGACTATCGACAAAAAACAGCTTAAAAGGGCTAATAATTTTGTCCTTAAAATGTTTTTGTTTTTTTTTAATTAAAAACTGCTTTCTTTCTAGCCGAAATAAAACAAATAAGACTTTCTCTAAAATAAAAAATATTATCAGACATACTGTGAAAATTTTCTTGCATTGTTAAACATTGTTTGGGAAATACTTAAAAAAAAAAAATCATCCAGCATGTCCGGGTGCACGCAGTAGAAAACATCTCACGGTGGGAGTTGTGCGTGCCTTTCAGTGCAATGTCAAGCGCCCCCAACTTTAGTGCATAGTGATTGGATATTTACTCGCGGGGAAGAGCTTCCTCATCTCAGCTCTTGGACTTACAGGCACACACAGTCAATTCAGGGAGATATAAAACGCACATAAATTATTTAAACGCACAACCGAGAAAACCGCAATTCACAAGCGCGTATTGAACCGTGGAGGTTGTAACGAACGGTTCAATATTATATTGAGAACCGTAGCATCCCTAATATATATATATATATATATATATATATATATATATACAGTTGAAGTCAGAATTATTAGCCCCCCTGAATTATTAGCGCCTCTGTTTATTTTTTTCCCCAATTTCTGTTCTGTTCTGGGAAGATTGTTTCAGCACATTTCTAAGCATAATAGTTTTAAAAACTTATTTCTAATAACTGATTTATTTTATCTTTTCCATGATGACAGTAAATAATATTTTACTAGATATTTTTCAAGACACTTCTATACAGCTTAAAGTGACATTAAAAGGCTTAACTAGGTTAATAAGGTGAACTAGGCAGGTTAGGGTAATTAGGCAAGTTATTGTATAACGATGGTTTGTTTTGTAGATTATCGAAAAAAAAAATTAGCTTAAAGGGGCTAATAATTTTGTCCAAAAAATGTTTTTTAAAAAATTAATAACTGCTTTTATTCTAGCCAAAATAAAACAAATAAGACTTTCTCGAGAAGAAAAAATATTATCAGACACTGGGATACTGATACTGGGAAAATTTCATTGCACTGTTAAAAATCATTTGGGAAATATTTAAAAGAAAATAAAAATCAAAAGGGGGCTAATAATTCTGACTTCAACTGTATATGTCGTTTTGACATTTTAATTTCACACAATTTATTTAAAATGTTAATGCCCACAAACATCACTTTTGTTCATTTAGTTTGATGCAGATGCAAAAATATTACGTCTCATTTTTCACCCATACACACAGCCCCTATCCTGGTTTTAACTCTTGTCGTCTGTCACTGCGATATGAGATCATCTTACAGAGATATTAATGTTATTAGGTCATAAGCAAAAGCAATTTCAGCTTTAAACAAACACCTATGAGACCTTCTGACAAATTCAGCAGCGTGCGGTGACGTATTGTCATGTTTGCAGAAGGATTCACTTACAGGATGTGCTCATCAGTCATTTCACCCCGATTCTCTTCCTTTGATTATAATCCCAGTGAAATAATGCCAAGTGAAACAGAGTTGTGTTATAATGCCCCTCGCTTATCAAAACAAACATTTGATTTAGCCTCAAAACGGAGTCTCTTCACATAACCAGTTGGCTAAGACAGGAGGTTCCTACAAAAAGTAAATATATGGGTTTTTTTTCTTTATAAAGGGTGTACCAGCCATGCCAGTTTTACTGGGGGAATGTCCATGATATTCATGACTACCCAAAACATTGTCATAATAAACATTCTCCATCATGCTCTAACAGCCTGACGGCTCAATACAATCCAACAGAGGAAAAAAAACAACTAGGCACAGAACATCTGTTATAAGGGAGAAACAGAGAAACACTGCCTCCAATGGTTGAGTCGTCACATTACACATATGCTGTTTTGTTTTTACAGTGTGTGCACTAGAAGTGTTGTCATCTACATCTATTAAACATGTTTTTGCTGATTGATGTATAATGCAAACATCAGAAATTTAAAATGTTTTATAATGGTGTTTCAGACTGGTACACTGAGAAAAAAAATATTTAACTACTAATTTAAAATAAGCTGAAACAACACAATTCTTGAGATTTTTGAGGACAACTTAATTAAATAACAATCCGATGGAATTTTGTTTTCAAAGGAGTGCCAGTTTCTCGCAGGCCTCACGCAGCAGTCTTCTGGTGGGAAGTGACTCGGCGGTTCAGAGACTCACTCATGGTTTCTCCCACTGTTTAAATGGCATGGGTGCCCAGCTTCACGGCTTTTACAGCCTCCCCAAACCCGGCAAGCATCAGCAGCCCCCCTCGCGGACCGACTCACAGGAAGCCTGCTACGTTCTGCCCAGGAACTACAGCTCTGAAGGGGCATCTGAGCTTGATTCGGAAGACGTGTACACCTTTAAGACCCCCAATAACACTCTAGCGGCGCCCCAAACCAATGAGCAACGAGCTCTCGATAACTATGATTTACCAATTTACCAGATCCCCCGCACGTTTGACAAGAACCACAACGCCCTGATGCCGTCCAATGCTGACTCCACAAGCGCGCCTCCTCCAAGACCTCCAAAACCAAGCCAGGGCTCGGAGTCACGGTGGGGTGGCACGCTGCCCACGGGGGCTCAGAACGGAGAGGTGTCCACAGCGTCCGTCATACCCAGGAGAAACACCCTGCCAGCAGTGGAGAACATCAAACTTCATAGAGGTACTGCACAGCTCTTTTAGTCTGTTAATCTGTTATCTTCTCCTGTTTTGGTTGACTTTTTCATCTCATCTCGTCTTGTTCTCGTTGTTTGTTTTTTAGGCTGCATTTACACTGCAGATCTTGATGGTCAATTCCAATTTTGTGACTGTATTCGATTTTTTTGCTGACCTGCTTACATCATCTTTTAAAAGATCGTTCATCATCTTTTAAAAGATTCATCTGCATTTACACAGCACACAGCAAAAGGAAAAATATATATACATACGTTACATACGTGCTAGAGATCTGTAGAATGGATGGCAATATCAACACCCTAGTATCAATACATTTGTGCTGCCCATTACATTACAAACCACAGAAGGCAAATTCTTCAGTAGGATAGTGCTCTTTCTCATATTTCAGCCTCCACTATTACTCCAGGGTTGGCCAGCCCAGTCACCAGACATAACATTATTGAGCATGTCTGGGGTAACATTACTTTTCAAAGTTACTTTTGATACCAAACGGTCAACTAAAAGTTATTATTGGTTGTTCTTTAACCTTGGATAGGCGACAATACATTTGTAAGGTAGTGTATTGCATTTTTTGCTCCCACTTTTCCTTTCTATTATAATCTTATTTTATTCTCTTTTTTTTCTTTTAATTTCTGGTTTTCCTCTTCTCCTGTTGCTCGATTGTTCTGCTCATCTTATTTGTTCTTGTCTCATTTTGTCTGTTTGAGCCTCATCTTTTTATTTGTCTCCTCTTGTCTCAATCTCTCTTTTTGACTTGGGTCATCTTTTCTTCTAGCTTTTCTTTTTCTAGCCTTTCTTTTCCTGTGGTCTTTTTCTCTCCTTGGATCTTATTTGTTTTATTGCTTGCCTTCTCATTTTGTCTCCTTATATCTCCTATTTTCTCTTTTTTATCCCATATTTGGTTTTAAAGGGGTGGTCCACAAAGTTTTTTTAGGGTTTGATTGTGTTTAAGGGGTGCAAAACAACGTGTGTTCGTGATTCATTTGTAAAAAATCACGTTATTTGTTCACATATCTTACCCATATTTTACACAGCTACTGAGCTAACATGGAAACAACCATCATATTTCCTGGTTCATCCTACAGGGCCCACCCTCAAAGGACTCTTGATTATTCAGCTATCCTAATGTGTTGTAATTAGCGGATCAGCTTCACGTCACCAGGAAACGGCATGCCTCTCTGGCATGCGGTCTGTCAGACTGTAATGGCAAGCCAAATAGCCCTTGCCATACCCCTTGGCAAGCAAATACCCCTTTGGATACTAGATGGATACTCAAAACAAAGGTTTAAATACTAAAACTGCTTGCCATAGACTGTAAATAATGTCAGTGAGACCGTATCAGTTTGAGCTTGAGTCAGACACAGAAAATGAAGAGGACAGCGCTGAACCCATGAAAATGTGACTCTTGCGAGATGTTTCTGAATGTTTTGTTTTTTTGCCTCAGGGAGACTTGGGATGTCTATACATAATATACTCCATTATTTAAAAAATGTAAAACTCATGGAATGCTGACGCATACAGATACATTGCAGTCGCTGGTAACAATCGTGGATGGGAGGAAAACGGATACATATGTTTGCAGCTAAGTCACTCACTGTTTTTCCAGAGTCTCTTGTATTTCATACCCATCTTCTGCCACCCTCCCATTATGTTATTTCTCCCGGAAAACTTTCGCAATTTCATACCCACAACAGGTTATCAATTTTGGGATAGCATCTGATGTGTGTGCAGTGAATGGGCATAACCTGGAACCTTTGTGATCTCATTTGCTCGGATGTATTTTTTTGAAGTCCCCAAATTCGCTTGCTGTAGGCTTTGCTAAGCTAGCTCTGTAAAAGCTAATGTCTCCCTTAGCATTAAAGTTTGAGGATCTTACATTCAGAGATGTTGTTTATGTCCACACAGCAACATTACACATCAACTGAAGCTTAAAATATGATATCATAGTGGACGACCCCTTTAATATTGTCAATTTTTCTCTCCTTCTCTTTATCCCCTTTTTTGGTCTTCTTGTATCATTCACACCTTTTCTCTTATCTCTTCTCATTTAGTCTGTTTGTTTGAACCCTGTCTTGTTCTCTTTTGGCTCTATTTTAACGATTTAGCCACAAAGTATAGATTTTTGCAGTTTTAAAGGACAGAAAAATATGCTCTGCACAAGGTCTAACAGGATTGTGCCTATTCTTTTAATGAGTTATGGGTGTGTTTTGAGCATAACGTTCATTAAACCAATCAGAGTCTCATCTCCCATTCCCTTTAATGCCGAGTTCAGACTGCATGATTTTCAAAGTAGTCGTGTTACAGATGTTTTCACACTGCTTGAGCGTTTCGTCGCTGCTTTGTTTACACTGCAAGATGGATCGGCGACAGGGACTTTCACATTGCATGACTTTACTATAGGAAGAATCGCCGACAACTTCGTCCAAACTACGTCTCACAGCCAAAAACACGTAGTATATCTTTTGTTATTAACTACATAATGAGAAAGAAGCCTTTAATGGGGTAGAAAATGTACATATTTGTTCACCTGGATTTAAAGGGAATTAGCCATTTCTCCTCAACATTGATAAAAAACTAATTTCTTTCTGTATGAAACGTCAAACAGACACGGTTGCTACTAAGTCCTGTCAAACCTCCACTAGTTTTTCCTCCATTTCGTCGGTCCAAATAAACCAAAAAAGAGCGCTTTTAACTTCTCCCCCAGCCTCTGCTGGCCTGCAGCAGGTATACACACATGCACACAAGTGAAAGCTGCTCTCTCATTGGCTGTAGGCGATCACAATGTTATTTTCAGTCAAAACTCAATTCACACGGCATGATTTGAATCGCCGACAGCTCCAGATATTTAGCATGCCAAATATCTCACAGCCATCGCCAACTCATCGGTGATTCTCTCAGATCGCGTCTTTGATAGTTCATACTGTGTGACTGTCACTCACGTGCACCAGCACCGATTTGATTTCAGGTATTTGTCGGCGATTTCTCAAAACCTGTCGGCGAGCCAAAATCGGGGCTAAAATCACGCAGTCTGAACTTGGCATAAGAGTAAGTTGCGTTCCGCCATGACGCATTTGCTATTTACATAAAGGATTTTGTAAGTGGAAAAACTGAACGCTTCACTATTGAGAAAAACAGTTAAAAAGACCATCTGCAGCACGAGTATGAACATCTTGTTCACTTTAACCTCTTTACATCTCGTCTTGTCTCCTGTGTCATGCTCATTTTAATAGTTTAATTCTCTCAAATTTGTCTCCTTGTTTTTGGTCTTGCTTAATACATGTTTTTTTCCTCTCATGTTGTTTTTGTTTTTTGACAAACCTGCCATTTTAAAACAGAAAACCCAGAGTTTCGTTCATTCTCAGTTCATTTACCCTTTTCCCATTTTTATTTCTCTTCTCATCTCTATTTCTCCACATTTTTAATCTAGTCTCTCCTTTAATCGGTTTCTTTAAATCCTGACTTCACATTTGGTCTTAAGCTCACCTGGTCTCACTTAGTTTCCTCTCATATCTCCTTTTTTATTTTGGTTTCACTTCTAATCTTGTCATCTCTCCTCTCACATTTGGTTTAATCTTGTCTCTGTTGGTTTCATTTGTTCTTTTTTTGCAGATTGTGTCATTTCTCACACTTGTCTCACATTACCTCTATTTTTTCCATCACGTGTCATGTTACCTTTCATATCTTCTCATTCTTTCTCCTCCTTATTTATTCTCTTTTTTATGTGCGTCTTTCAGTTTACTATCATCCTTGTCTTTCCTTTTGTTCCCATTTCCACCCATATTCTCTTGTCTCTCTCATCTTGTCTCTTCATCTCTAATTCTCCTTTATTAGTGTTATGTTTTTGCAGAGTTCTCTCAGACGTTTGTCACTCTTTTCCCATTCTACAAAAGCTAATCCTGACCCCTCGGCTCTCTTTCCTTCTCATTTTTTTTTTCTTCTAAATGTACACATCTGATTTGAAACTGAGAGGCAATCTGGTCAAGGTTTACTCTGCTCTGCTACGAGGCTAATGAAATTCAAGCCATGCAGGCAGACCCAGAATGGCTTGTTCCGGCCTGATAAGCTGCAAGGGGGGAAAAAAACGAGCAGACACAATTCAGTGATTTCCTAGTGGTTTGTGTTCAGCAAGGCCAGACTAGTGTGTCTACAGGAACAGGAAGTGACCTTTTGACCATCCTTGCCTGATTCCCACACCTGCGTTTGGTGGCCATGTTCTCAAATAAAGCAGAATTTATAAAGGAACAGAAGAGTGGTCTGATATCTGATGGCTTTTCTTAGATTACTTTGTACCTCAGGCTTATTACTTGGTGGATTTATTTCTACATTTTCTTGCTCCTCTGTTTCAGGATCCTCGTTTGAAACCAGCAGTCACCAGAGGCCAGTCTATTTTAACAACTCTGGTCAGTCGGTGGAGTCTGTAAACGATGGATTCAGTTCTTACCTGGTAAAGCAGCTTTCTAGAACAATTGCATGACACATTTTCAAGGTCTATAAATGCTAACTTTTGAAAACGCTCTGTATTACATTCAGCATTTAGGCAAGGACTTGGAAAACAAAATACAAGACTGTTTGTGCAGACAAATCACCTTGCATGAATAATACAGCCAATACAGTTATTTTAACAGATACTGTAGATGTAAACTGGGACAAAACCTCAAAAATGTGAAGACTCTTTGTTGTGTAAACACATTATTAGAATTAATTAGAAGAAAATGGTGTCATTTGAATGACAACGCCAACCTAATTTCACCAAGTAGACATCGGGGTTGATCCTGGAACGACATTTCAATCAGCCAATTAGAATAAAGGCATATGTTTACCGTTTATGTGATGTTCAGGCTCATGGTTAGGTTTTTGCACTTCTACATGATTGTTATAACTATTATTCCCCTCTGACCTTAGGAGTAATTTACACTTATGGTTAGGTTAAGGGGTAGGGATTAGGTATGGATTGCATTTTCCAACAAACATGATGTTCCAGGATCAACACACTCACCGGCCACTTTATTAGGTACACCTGTCCAACTGCTTGCTAACACACATTTCTAATCAGCCAATCACATGGCAGCAACGCAATGCATTTAGTCGTGTAGACATGGTCAAGACAATCTGCTACAGTTCGATCCATGCATCAGATTGGGGAGGAAAACTGATTTAAGTGACTTTGAATAAGGGCATGGTTGTTGGTTCCAGACTGGCTGGTCTGAGTATTTCAGAAACTGCTGATCTACTGGGATTTTCATGCACAACCATCTCTAAGGTTTACAGAGAATGCTTGTTAAAAGAGAAAATATCCAGTGAGCGGTAGTTCTGTGGGCGCAAATGCCTTGTTGATGCCAGCGGAGAACGGCCAGACTGGTTTGAAAGGCAACAGTAACTCACATAACCACTCGTTACAACCGAGGTATGCAGAAGAGCATTTCTGAATGCACAACAAGTCCTTAAGGCGGATGGGCTACAGCAGCAGAAGACCACACCAGATGAACATGTCAGTTCACTATTCTCAAATCGCTTCCACAGTCACCAGAACCCAATCCAATAGAGCACTTTTGGGATGTGGTGGAACAGGAGATTTGCATCATGGATGTGCAGCTGACAAATCTACAGCAACTGTGTAATGCTATCATGTCAATATGGAGCAAAATCTCTGAGGAATATTTCCAGTAGCTTGTTAAATCTGTGCCACTATGGATTAAGGCAGGTCTGAAGACAAAATGTAGTCCAACCCGGTACTAGTAAGGTGTACCTAATAAAGTGGCCGGTGGGTGTAGATTTTAATCCAGAATCGCATCATACTGGGCAAAATTATGACATGCTAAATGATAACATCATTCATTGTAAGAAATCAACTTTAGCAGCATAAACCCAAGTGGGTATTTTTTGAAGTTGAATGTTAAAAGGTCAGAAGAAAAAGATCTAATAGCTTTACAAATATAATTGTAACAGAGCACATTTTTCACGGTAAGTGCTTTGTGCAGTGTAATAAATTTAATTATACATGTGTGATTCTTTCTCTTATTTTACATTTCTTTAGACACCATAATTGGCACAAAAAGATTTTGTTTATTATATTTTATTCTACAATTAACTTTAAATATAAAGAATCACATCTATAGTGTGTAAGTACAGATCACCAGTGATTAAGTTCAGTGTCCTGTTAATTATAGCTCTAGTAAGTCATAAAGACACAAATGGCACCATTTCCTGATAATGACCTCATAACTCACAAAGTCACAAACTGACAATAACAAGTCTATTCAAAGTACGCAGGAACAAATGGTGTGTGTCACAGTGGTTTCCACCACTGATCTGGAAACTGTGTAAGCTGGATTGTTCTTCTTTCTTTTACAGAGAACTAAAGCCCCATTGACCCGCTCTGATAGTGCCGGCTCTGATGATAACTATGTACCCATGAATCCCGGCTCGTCCTCCTCCCCTCTCAGTGCTGCCCTGGCTGACAGTCCCAAAAATAACTATATTCCCATGAGCCCAGGTCCTCACCATTTTGATTTCCCAGGTTTCTCGGCAACATTACCGGCCAGGAAGGGTAGTACAGCATCATTGTGTCTCCGACCGGGGCGTCTCAGCGACGTCACACCACCACCAATCAACCGCAACCTGAAACCAAGGACAGGTGAGCACTGGCAAAACTACTCGTGTTTGTCTTCTGTAACTTTAATAACGTTTGGTAAAATGCTAAAATGTGTATCTTTTAAAACATAAAAGATTGTTTAACTTTGTTTTGCAGCAAAACCAACACCTCTCGATTTGAGGAACAATGGCATCATTGATGAACTTCCTTTCAAGAGTCCTATTACCATGTCTTGGACAAGGCCTATGTGAGTCTCTCTCACAATTTAGAAAAAAATAAAAATTTTAATACTTTTTAAAGCGCCATAATTTTAAGTCAAGCACCTTTGTCATTCATAACCAAGCATATGTTGTGCTTTGAAAGTCCTTGCTGTACTTAACATTTTACTAACACTTGAAGGGTGCTTTCACACCTAGACTTTTGTTTCGGAGTCTCGTTTGCCGAGTTAGCACGGTTCATTTGGCATATGTGAAACCACCAATCGCTCGGATCCGCCCCAAAACAATCGCTCCTAGATCGTTTGAATGAGGTGGTCTCGGCTCGACTGAAACGGACTCTGGAGCAGATCAATTTTAGTGAGAAAGCGATAGGATCCGAGCCCGGTTATATCACAGTGTTTTATGCATATGTAATAGGCATACGGCTATGTGAAGAGATAATTATGAGTAGGGCGGGAGATCATTCAACAGACATCCCAAGTCTCCCGGAAGTTTCGAGAGTCGCGCCTCTCCCTCCCGGTCCTCAAATACGTCGCACACCCTACTCACCCCTCCTTACTGCATCCCTCTTCGCTCTTCAGACACGTCGCGCGCATCCTCTCAAACACCACCAAACCACCACCATCCCTCTGACAGCTCAGCTGAGCGAGACTCTGCAAAATAAACCATAAAACTCTGAGGAGAGTTTACTCACACGTGACTTGTTTTAGCTCTTTTGGTCCATTTAGAAACTTTGCCATGTTAAAGCGAACCGCACCAAGAACAAAGACCAACAATGTAACAATTGTAATCCCCGTTTCGGAACAATTGAATCGATTCACAGGTGTGAAAGCACCCTTAGACTTCTTTGATCACACTATTCTCTGTCCCATTCACTGATTTTATTAATATCTTTAAGAGAATATAGAAAAAATGTAGCAAAATCATTGCAGTAATTTGATTTGTAAAGATTAGAATAAAAGTTATATCAAAACTAAGAAATTATTAGTGGATGATTTATAATCAAGCCATTTAAATTAAGCTGTTGAATTTATTATTAATTTATTTTTTTACCTATCTGTCTTAAAAGGGAAAAAAAATGTGGAATTTTGTTCCCCTTGTTCCAACCACTTAATTCCAGACCTGACAAATGCACCTTCTGCTTTGTTTATATACAGTTAAAGTCAGAATTATTAGCCCCCTGTAATTTTTTTTTCTTTTTTAAATATTTCCAAAATTATGTTTGAGCAAGGAAATTGGTAATGTTTGTTTTCTTCTGGAGAAAGTCTTATTTGCTTTGTTTTGGCTAGAATAAAAGCTGTTTTAATTAAAAACAACATGTTAAGGTCAAAATTTATAAACCCTTTAAACTATATATATATTTTTTGATCATATACAGATCAAACCATCATTATATAATAACTTGCCTAATTACCCTAGCCTGCCTAGTTAACCTCATTAACCTAGTTAAGCTTTTAAATGTCACTTAAAGGTGTATAAAAGTGTTTTAAAAAATATCTAGTGAAATATAAGTTACTTTTATCATGGCAAAGATAAAATAAATCAGTTATTAGAAATGAGTTATTAAAACTATTATGTTTAGAAATGTGCTGGAAAAAACTGGGGCAAAATAAACAGGGGGGCTAATAATTCTCAATTCAACTGTAAATCATCCAGCTGACACTTTAAATCACATTTACAAGTTCCTGAGGTAAAAGTCTATTGGGTGAAATCATGGAAAGAGAGGTGATCTCTTATACAATTTGCTTCTCCAAGACTCTCTTATGTTTAGACAAAAAAATGCCAAAAGATCTTAAATATTTGCCCACTTTATAATTTGGAAGTTCCCAATACTTTTTAAAAGCTGTTTTTTTTTTTTTTTTTTTTTTTTCAAATCCCAATGGAATATATTAATTTTATTATTTCCAATTTGACTGCTTCATGTTTTAAATAAAATTCATGTTGTGGTGTAACATTTGATGTTGTGTCCCAAAAGGGGAAAATTTTATATTCACACAAATTACCTTGTGATCTGTTAAGGGAGTAACTAGAAAGTCTACCAAAACATTCTCTTTCAGAATGCTCCCAAAAAGAGTCTATGCAGGACTTGTTCCACTGTTGTTACCCCATTTAAGAACATCGACTAGGACAAATGATTCTCCTTATGTCAGTTAAATCAAATTTTTGCATAAAAGTTTTGAAATTTGTATTAAATGAACCCATATGCTTTAGAGGCCATCTATCAATACAATAATTCAAAGTAATATTAAAGTCCCCTCCGGATTGGGTAGGCTAAATTGTGTATAGAGTATGAGTGTAAAAGAGTGTGTATGGATGTTTCCCAGAGATGGGTTGCAGCTGGAAGGACATCCGCTGCGTAAAACATGTGCTGGATAAGTTGGCGATTTATTCCGCTGTGGCGACCCCAGATTATTAAAGGCACTAAGCTAAAAAAAAAGTGAATGAATGAATAAAGTCCCCTCCAGTTAGTAAAAATGCATGTGGATGTTTATGAAACCAAAGCAAAATTCTTTCCTCAAAACACCAGAAAAGCTTATCATTTTTAATGTTAATTATTTAGCCATAAATATTAATAAAAAAAAATAACAAATTGAATTATTACAACATAAAAGTTAACATAAAAAATGCCCAAAAGGATCTGAAAAAAATTCCAAAATAGTTTCAGAAAAATTTGTTTTTAACATAGCGACCCTTGCAGACCTCTCCTAGTCATGAGCAAACCCTAAGTTATTGTTTCACTGTGACCTCCAAAACATCAGATCACTATCCAAGAAGTATGTTACTTTAAAGTAAATAAAAACAGTTTTTAACTGTAATCCGAACAAAAATAAAGCTTTACTTTTAAAATTTACATAAAAATTTAAGTTAATGCTGGTGATGTTGGGTGGCTCAGTGGTTAGCACTGTTGCCTTACAGCGAGAAGGTCACTGTCGATGTGGCGACCTGATGTGACGAAGGAAAATTAAATGAATAAATTGTGGGCGCACAATATATCGTTTCAGCATCGATATCGCATTCTGTGCATCTGCAATCCGCTTGTCAATTCGTGATGTGTCAAGGACATATGGAATACTGTTTCTGGATCCAAGCCGCTACTCATTTCAATTGAGAAAATAGTCGTTTATGGCCACTTTTTAGTCATATAAAGTGAATTTCATATAAATTCATAGTATACACATCTGTCTCTGGATTTTAACAATTTATTAAAAATGTATATTCTCCTGAGACCCAAAGAATTTTTTTTTCTGTGATTTCCTACATCCTTTGGGTTAAAAAAAAATCTACAATTTAGAGTTTTTACATTTTGTTTTTATTTTTAATTTTACCGCATGTCCACTGTAGTGGACCACAGGACCATTTTAGTTCAAAACGACCGCCACTCAGACAATAAAAAAACAGTACAGGATATGGCTGTAAAGGGATATTAATCCAGTAATAATGTAACAAAATCAAAACAAAAGCCATTTTTTTCCTTTTGTATTGAAATTCCTGAAACAGTTTAGTCTGAAAGAGAGCCGAACTCAAAAAAAAAAAAAAAAAAAAATTCATTCTGTAATTGTCTCTAATTTTTTAATTGTCTGATTGTCAGACTCTAAATCAGAGTCTCCGTCAAATATTTTATAAAGAATCCTCTCTGCTTCAGTTCTGGCAACAGTTCTCTGCCTGCCTACAACATGCAGTCATTAATTACATCAAGATGGTCCTTGTGTCCACTATAGTGTACATTTAAAAAAGGATGATATTTTGAAACACAAACAAGTTAACAGGTTTGTAAGCCAAATGTATTGTTCCTGATTTAATAAACAAAAATATAAGTAATATTAATAGTAAAAAAAAAAAAAACATCTAAAAAGCTCAATTTTACATACCTATCTCCTTCCCAAAAAATGTGCTTTTTTTTGTATGTCGGCCATTTTGGATGCAGTGTAAGAAGTGGTTCGTAGCATGCCAGCCAATCAAATGACATATCACTAAAAAGACCAGGATGTCCTCTGAACAGTACAACAAGACTTGACAGAGTAGCTCAAAAAATGTAAAGAATCGCCTTATTTTGTTGAGTGACTTACAACAAATACTGAAGATTCATGTTTCATAAGAATCATCATGCTATGGTGGCGAGGGTACCATAAGTTTAAATTAGTCTTTTTATTTTGATAAAACAACAAAAATAAAAACACTTTGCCGAGGTGCGTTTGAAATCCAGGTCGCCGGTGTCAATGCTTTACCGCGCTTTAACCAATTGACCACATGGTTTGCCCTAGAATTGCCCTAGATTTGCCAATTTACAAAATGTTTAGGCGCTAGACAGGAATAAGCCTGTCAAAAATATATTTTTATGTATTGTAAATGAGATCAGGCTTTAGTCAGGCTCGTGATTAAACAGGCACCAATGTAAGCTGGCACGCTGACGCGTAAAACCTTAATTAAAAAAATTCCTCAGGCTCTTTTTTTGTTTTGTCCACCATAATAAAAAAATATTCAACAAAAGTTCAACCTTGTGTACCAGGTTATTTTTGTTTTTCCGTTAAGCTCCATCTAACGTTAGGGAGGGGTTTTGTACATTCACTCTGCTTATCGCTAGTGAAAATTGTTTGGGTGTGAATCTCCCCAAAAAACGCTGACCATAAGTGTGATTGAAAATCATACCAGTTTGCAGAAACCTTAAGAGCTTGCAAATTTGATATTGATTTTACATAATAGTCAAAAAGTTAAAACGATAGTTCTCCCCAAAAAATTCACTCTATTTACTCAAAACCTTCACATTTAAAACCTTTCAGTTTCTTCTTCTGTTGAACGTACGATAAGATATTTTGAAAAGTGTTGAAATCGTGTAACTATTGACCTCCATAGCATTTGTTTCTCCTATGGAAGTCAATGGTTACAGGTTTACAGCTTTCTTCAAAAAAATCTTGTTTTCAACAGAAATAAGGAATACATAGAGGTTTGGAACCTTGGAGTAAATTTCCATTTTTTGGGGTGAACTATAATTTTAATATTGAGTGGTTTACATTTCAGGCACAATAATATTGTTTTTCTGTTCGTCTATAATAAAAGTGATTTTAAACAAAACCAAAGCACAACATTTCACACTGTTTATGACCGTGAATTTGAGACTAGTTAAACTAGCCAACAATTGAAGTGGATCAAAATAGTTTTTTAAATATTTCTAAGACAAGAATCTGTGTTTTTAAATAGTTTTAGGAAAACTTTAGGGAAAGGTTTTTATCCACTTCAAATGTTGACTTGTTGATATCATTTGTAATGTGGAGTTAAACTGCTTCATTTTTATTACAGGCCTATGAACTCCATCTCGTCACAGCACTGTCGACCCATCTCAACCCAGAGCATCACCAGCACTGATTCTGCAGACAGTGAGGAGAACTATGTGGCAATGGTGAGGAAATGACATCAGCTTTAGTCGCTGAGCCTAACCAGATAACTTCAAGATTGGATTTCTGTGCATATAACATTCTGCACAATGTTTCAGGCAGCTATTTTATTTATTTTTTTAAATGTAGCAAAACCCAGTCTCTACCTCCCCAGCGATGAGTGGTACCAGCAGTCCTGCACCGAGGAATTGTGGTAATGTGGACTATCTGGCTCTGGACTTTCAGCCTGGTTCTCCTGGTCCACACAGAAAGGTATGTTTATTAGTTAAAAGGTCTTTCAATCAAACACACATTATCAATCCTTCAATGCAACGCCAAGACAAAAAAGATATGTAGAAAATTGCTCAATGTTCAATATATCTGAAACATGGCACTTTTAGTGGTTTGTTTCTATCACTTTTGTCACAGAATAAACAAGAATTAATTATTCACAACTTAATGTTTTTCACCCCATAGACTTTCATGAATAAAATGGTGCCATATTGAAAACATGCATTTCAATTGGGTGTATGCAGAAGGACTTTTAATTTTTCAGTAACCTGGGTCAAATGCTTCCGGTGTACTGTATGTCATTACAAAATCAGCACGTCTGTTTTCTTTAAAAATCAATTATCTTCACTGCCTGATTGATATACAATATAAAGTGGGTTTCTGAATGTACAAAAAAGCACTTTCAAATATGAACATTTATTTGACCCCATTATTTTCAATGGAGTTTCTACACTAGCCTGCTGATCCTAACAGCGCTGCTTTTCATCTCGTTTTACACTTAAACAGCTAATTTAATACTTATGTCTATTTCACTGATTATATTTTAATTACATTACAACATCGATGCTGTAAAAGGATTCATTAAAAAATTAAAAAATTAAAATTTTAACCGTTCACCACAAGTTTATTGGTAGTGGGAGAAACACTACAGTTTCAAGCTTGATGAACTCTGACCTGTTAATTCACTTCATGTAAATACATGAGAGCAATAGAGATTAAAAAAGTGACATCTCTGTTAAAGAAAATCTTGCTTGTTGTATCAATATTGTATTAATCATCTTGCTGTATTCCACCTCTTTTCGCAGAACCATCCAACAGAATTTCATATGTGGACACTGGAATATTTTCTCAGTATTGCAAGTTTATACAGCCTATGAACTTACAATCATGAAAAATAGAAATGCAATTCAGATGACAAATAGAATTAGAGTTAGATAAACTCATAAGATGTAAACTCAGAAATCCCAGCCTGATCTCATGAGTAAATGTAACTATGTTTTGTGAGTTTAGTAGCTAATTCGTTTGAGTTTAGTTGACGAAAATGTAAGACTTTTTAAAAGGAGGCGAATGAGATCATACATAATTTATATGAATGAAGCTGCGGTAACGCTGCACTTTTCTCCCCATAGACTTCCATTCATACACAAGTGAATGGATCAGACTGGAAACGTAAGGTCTTGCGGCAAGTTTCGCATTTCGCTGCATTGGAAAGTTCAAGCTTGGTGAACTATGACCTGCGAAATCGCATCACATGATTGTGTGACACCAATAGAGGATCAAAACATGACTTCTCTGGACAGAAATTAAAACAAGTGACCAATTGCTCACATAGTCTACATTTTATATATCCAAGCTAACTGCGTACTTATTGTAAAACTTTATCCAAAAAAAAAATATATATATACGTTTACTTAAAAATCCTCTTTAAGGAAACTTATCTTTGAGTTAGAGGCCAATTTTCATAGACCATTTCGAGGGATGTAAACAATAACAATAGTCGTAATGTATTTCCTATTTTAGATCTTTATTTCCAAAGCTTCTGAAAATCCAGAAAGTTCCACATGTTGATACTGACAGCCATGACAGCTATGTTAACATTACTTATGACTGAATCACCTCTTGCTAGTTCCGAAAGTTTTAAGACAAGCAGGAACTATTCATGGACCAATGATATTGCCATTTTAAAACAATCTATGTCATAATCCTAAAATGTAGAATTAAAAAAAAAAGTTTTGAAATGTAAGTCAGAATTGTATTTGCGAAATCTATACCCTTTATTTTCTCTCTTACAGCCGTCCACCTCTTCAGTCACCTCAGATGAAAAAGTGGACTATGTGCAAGTGGACAAAGAGAAGACGCAGGCCCTCCAGAACACCATGCAGGAGTGGACAGATGTGCGGCAGTCAAGCGAACCGGCTAAAGGCATCAAGTCCTGATGACGTTCAACTGTCTACATTAAATGTGTTCCTTACTGTCAGTCCAAATGCTCTTATACAGTTACACGCTGATAGAAACTGGGACAAAATAGCGAATGATGCAGCAACTAAAGCCATGAATCCAACTAACTCCTTTAAAGGACTAAAATCCCTCAGCCTCCTGGACTGTGATGCTATGCATGTTAGAGACATGTTAAACTTCAAAGTTCAGTGCGACAAAATTTTAGCTACTTGCTCTTTCTGAGAGTGAGCGACTTCTTCTGTGGTATGTTGAAAATCATAATCTAGTTAATAGTAATGTGTGCATTTTTTTTTATGTGAAATACTTTCTTCAGCTTAAAAGTCAAAGAGAACCAAGTAAGCCATTTGATCCTCCCTGAAAACTGTAAACACTGTGACTGTTTCAAAACATTGCTCTGTTTGTTTGAGCATCCCGGCTAGCCTGGCATGGCAACACAGCTCAGCCAATGGCATGAGTTTGGGGGGGACTATTTAACCAATGACGTACAAGAAGAGCATTCAGGAAACCTGTTTGACACTCAGTACTGTTACAAATCTATTTGGTGGCACTAGTTAGGCAGATATGCCACTTTAACAGTGTTATAAGGGCAGAACAGCACATCATGCAAATGCTTTTCTGAAGGAACTATGGTCTGCCTACCAACTTGAATCGCAATTTATTAGGAGAGATGGTCGTTTTTAAATTACAACTAAGCAATGCAGGAATGCTTGTAAAAAATCCTTATAGGTGTTGAGTTAATAACTTCAGACATTGGGTCACAATCATTAAACATGCATACGTACAGATTTTTGCAAAACGTGCACAGCAGTGAGAAAAAATCCAATTCATTCATTGGTAGATTAGCATCAACACTAACACAGTGCATTGCGCCAAAGTCCCTTTAAGGCAGGGATGTCAAACTCAATTACTGGAGGGCCACAGGCCTGCAGAGTTTAGTTCTAACCCTGCTTCAATACACTTACTAGTAGGTTTCAAATAAGCCTGACCAGGTGTGTTTAATTAGGGTTGGAACTAAACTGTGCAGGGCTGCGGCCCTCCAGGAATTGAGCTTAACATCCTTGCTTTAAGGCAAGTCATTTCACTCGGCGGCCATCTTTGAAACACCTCTCGGGCAGTATGCTCGGGCGTTCTGTTTGAATGGGGAAACATCAAATTCTCAACGATTGCTTGCCAAGCTTACGATTAAATTTCATTTTTGGAATCACCAATCAAGTTAAAACAACAACTGAGTCTTTAGTTTAATTTCTGAACGTTTAAGTCACACAAAATCTGCAGAAACTCATTTCTGGACTGAGCCTCTCACCTGGAGAACCTGAAGAAGTCTATAGCGGTCCATGATTGGTCTCTTTACTAGAAGGTCAGGCTTCATATGCAATAATGACTGTTACACTTTTCTCCATTCAAAACTATAGGAGTGACACATCTTGTGCATTTTATAGTCTACGCTCAACTTCAGTACGAATGAATTGAAAGCGCTCATTCCACTGCACTCACAAAGTGCCAGTGGAAACACAATGTAAAGTCAGAACTCGTCTTTACAGAGAGCGCAGATGTTTGCTGAGAGTGACAAACGGCTGTTCAATCGCTTTAGGTTGCCCTATTCCTTACTGATTTATGCAACTTTTTTCTTGCTTTAATCTCTGCTAGCAAATCCTCACATTAATTATTGTTTAAGTTTTTTTTTTTTTTTTTGGCTTCTTTCTCTATAGCAGTGGTTTTAAACTCGGTCCTGGAGGTCCAGTGTCCTGCAGATTTTAGCTCCAACTTGTTTTGTCCAACAGTTTTGCTTCAAGCCTGACCAAACATAGCTGATCTTACTAATGAAGGTGCTCATGACAATTATTTCAATTAGCTGTATTTGATAGGGTTAAAGCAAAACTGTGCAGAGCCGTGACCCTCCAGGAATTGAGTTTGAGCCCTTTGCTTATGTGGAGCTGGTTACTGCGTTCTATTTAAATTACTAATCTCGCGCACACAGCCACTTATTTAAAACACTGCAAATTCACTATTTTAAGGACAAGCTTATGTATATACACAATAACAAGTGATTAGTTGATTTAAAAAAAATAATAAACACGGCCTTAACACGATTAAGTAAATAAACTATGTACATAGTTATGAAAATTAAGTGAACTTAATAGTTCTAAGTTGGAACAGAAATACTTAATATTTAAGGCAATGGCCCTACTCATTTTTTTAAGTATTTTCACAGTATGTATGTATATTTTGTGAATTAGATGGAAAGTTTTCATGAGAAGTTCAAATGTGCACATCAACACAAAAACGTATGCATTTATTAGTGAATGAGGCCCAGTGTCCTAACATAGCATAACATTTCTTCATAATTTTTCCCTCTATTGCTTTGCTAAAATTGGAAAATGACCATGGCTGCACCTGAAATCGCATACTATCATACTATATAGTACATTAAAAACAGTATGACAGCCAAGTGGTATGTTCAAACTCAGAGTATTCGAAAAACTGTATATGTTGACCTATCTCCAGCAAGATTCTGAAGTACACATCTGATGGACGCTTCGCTATACCATAATGCACCATGAGAGAATACTATATAGAACGTACTTTTCTAAAAGTCGTGTAGTAGGGCTGGGCTGATACGATATTGTAGTGAATAAAGATAAAAATCATGTCAATAACAATGATAAGCTCTGGACTTTTTATATATACTCTATATTGATCTAAGAGCCAATCCCACAGCAGAAATGTCCAACAATAGGACTCTAAAAGTGTGTTGATATTAGAGATGTACCTAATTTTTTGCCCACCGAAATTACGTTACGCCATTTAACTGACCCTCTAATTTTTGTGGCTTCAGACATTGTAAGGATACTCTTTTAAATATGAAAGCATTAAATATCAAAATATATACAGTTATCGTTCAGTATGGAAAATAATTATCGAGATTGCATTTTTTGCCATATCGCCCAGCCCTATCGTGTAGTAAATTCAAATTCCAATGTAGTACCTACTAGAGTAGTAGGTGATTTTGGACGCAGCCCCTCTCTCTTAAACCAAACTCAGATTAATAATATGTGTGCGTCATGCAATGTAAATGCAAAGCTAACAAGCAGCAAGAAAAGTTTGACTTCATATGGTCTCTAGAAAGATAGTTCACTCAAAAATGAAAATTCTGTCACCTCAAACTTGTCTAGCACTTTAAGCAGGTGGTTTTTATACATACTTATTTAAAATAAAATAAAAAATGTAATACCATAACACCTTAAAGGGACAGTTCACCCAGAAATTAATATTCAGCCATTCATTTTCTTACCCTTGACTTGTTCTAGCCTGTATGAGACTCACTCTTCTGCTGAACACTTAAGATGCAATATTTTGAAATTGATAGGAGAAAATAAATCCTATGGACATCAGAGATTATCATCGACTGTTTGGTTACTACGATTCTCATTTTGTATTAAGCAGAAGAAAGAAAATGAGATTATACAGGTTTAATTCATTCTAATGAACTATTTCACCTGGCAAAAATCTAAAAAGAAATATGATAACATTTAAAAATGAAAAACAAAAATTAAGGTCTATCGGCCATTGGTGATGACTTCGTCTATCGACCCAACCCTAATCTGATCTCAACACTAGTGTTTAGTTTTACAGAACGAAAAGTTAAAGTCACAGCATTTAGATTTGTAAACATGCAAAAAAAAAAATTATAATAATTCCAAGCTAATACTTTTTTTTCATATTGAGTGAACTATTTATCAAATCAGACTGGTTACAGATCCACCTAAACGTGTGCTGAGAGATCATTGAAGGTGATTTTTATGTGCATATTGTCAGTAAAGCTGGTTCTAATTCTCCAGCATGTGCTTTCAGTTTCAATAGAGTTTACTACACAGTGCCATTGTGCACTGACAAGATACGCAAAAACACATTCAAAACAGAATTGGAAAATAGATTTGAAGATAATTTTTCTGTGATGATGACAGCTGTTTGTGTAGCTTTTTGGTGAACCAAGACTGCGCAGTAAATGCTGCTATATCTGAAAGCAATTGAAAAAAAAACACCCATAATTTTTTTTTTTACTTGAAACTCATAACTCAGTCAAGGGATTAAAATAAATCCATTCTCTAGTCGTGTGTTTATAGATCACGATGAATCCATAAAAGTAGTTAACTATTCTGTTTATAATGGGGGTTTCCTGGGTTTCTTTTTCATGGGTATTTGCAGTTTTGTGCAAGAGTGCGCTCTGGTCTTCAGAGTAAATCTACTACTGAATACACAACCATGCTTTCCTGGCAAGATGTGCAGTTTTGCTCAGTTTACTTAAATGCTCCTAACCTAAATTATGGACTTTGTTATATGGCAGAACATATTAATCAAAAACATATGCCTCCCTTAAGCTTGACAGATATTCACTTTAAACCATTCAATGCCTTTACTTTGCATGCAGTCTGAATAGGGATAATGTGACGATCTTACCCTAAAATGCAAATGGCTTCCCTGGCTGTTAATACAGAACAGGTAACAGCAAACCTACATATACAAAATGAACAATAACCGCTCTATTCATAAACGAATAAACAAGTACTGTTCGTTAACGCTTCAAGCTAATGTGTTTGTCAGAGGGACTGTATGGAGATTCAGCATTTTAAATTTATAATTAATACATTTCAATTATTTTACAAAACAAAAATAAAACTGTTTTTAGTTCTAGTCAAATTCTTGTGGAAAAAAAAATAAAAAGCTTAAAGGGATAGTTCACCTAAAAATGAAAACACTCACCCTTAAGTGTATTCCAATCTGTTGAGCACAGAAGAAGATTTTCTGAAAATGATGGAAACTGGTAGCCATTAATTCCATAGTAGAACATTTTTTAATTATCTTTAAATTATTTTCTTTTGTGTTCAACAGAAGAAAGAAACTCTTGGAACAAGGTGAGGGCTAGTAAATAATTTTAATTTTGGGGGAACTATGACATTAAGGGGCGTTCACGTGCCACATCGAAAGCGTATGTCAGTCATGCATATTTTTTATTTTTATTTTTTGTATTTTTTATTATTAACTACTGGTCTAAAATGCTTAGTACAAGTACCAAGTAAACTGGGAGAATTTTAACGATGTCGAATTCTGTATGTGAAACTTTTTAGAGAACTGTTGTTATGTAAATGCGCTGACAGGAGCATGCTGTTTATAATAAAGGTCACAGGAATTAACCCCTTCAGACCCTGCGTCCATTACAATGGACATCACATGACACCGTTTTTCTGAAATTTGGAACATAATTCAGGTCTGAAGGGGTTAAAACAGAAGGGGCACATAAATCCTTATATTTAAATATGTGTTTTCTCAAGCTTTAAGGATTTTTAAAAAGCCATATTTATTTCATGATAGGCCATTATAAATGTTCGCTCAAAAGGACTGTAGGATTTGTCATTTCATTCAGTATTTTAAGGTGGGCTGGGACCTCCGAATACTCCATTTCTAGCAGTTTGGGAGCTTTTTTGCCTTTGAACTCCACATCATTTCATATTCCAAAACCATTTTGTATTAAGTTAGCCTAACCTTTACATACAAGGTCGTGAGCGGTCTGGACTTGTAAAATAGACCTTGCGTATAGATTGTCTGTTAGATCTGAATGTGTTGAGTGGATTATTTAAAAATGTGCTTTTTAAGACTGCCATTATTTTACGATGTGAAACTGTGGGACATTTAGCAGCACTGGTGTTGGTTCATAGATAAAGTGGACCAAACGGGCTGAAATTGGTTTCCTAATGTCTTTTTTCTATTCTGAAAATATGTAATGTATTGTAATGGCAGAGTACTAGTAGATGAATATAATACTTGTGTGTGAGCTGTAGTAGAACTTATGCTGTAGTTTGTTGAGAGGCAGAAACGAGGAGGTAAAAAAAACTACTTGGACAAATGTCATTAATTGAGTGGATTTTCCTGTAAAGTATTTCTGTTCAACTCTTGGTCGCTTTGTGAATTAATTTATTAATTTATTGCGTGTTTTGCAGGTGGACGAACGATGTACAAAGAATGAACTTGTGGCTCTACTAACATTAATTTATGCTCTGTGTACTGATTTTGTGAAGCAATATGCAAAGCAAAGCCAGTAAAATGGTCAAATGTGGTACATTTGAGATGTCTGTCCTTTGTGATGTTTGTGATATTATACTTGCATAAAATAAATTCAACTGCTAACAAAACAAAATAAACATTTGAATGAAACTTTTCACTAATTACGCTAATATCACAGCTCGTCATTGGAATGATCAAATTACTGGATGTATTTAAATGATCACATAACTGAATGTACGATCCTGGAAACCATTGGTGGAGAGAGTAATAATAAATAATATTCAGGTAAAAGTACCATTTTCAAAAAAGCAGTGCAAGTAGAGTATAATTATCTGTTCTGAAAGGATAAGTAAAATGTAGCCATTCTAAAGGCAGTGAAGAGTACACAGTAAACATTATTCCACCTTTTTACCCTGAAACCTGTGTCAAGGGTCTAAAATAAAACTGTGCCGATCACTTAGGTTAGTGTAACGGATGCCAGCTAGCCAAGCGCTATGCAGGTAAACCTCACTTCTCCTTTAAAGGTGCTCTGTTAGAGTAACCGACTCTTATGGAAAGAATCACCGGTTTAATCCCAGCTCAGTGCGGGTTGGGTTCAGTAGGACTGGTTGGTTACACGTTGGGGCTCTTCCAGAATGAGAATGAGGTTTAGGGTGGTGAGTGCAACAGAGGCCAGCTAACAAAGTGCTATGCTGATAACTCCTTACTCTGACCTCTAAAGGTGCTCTAGCTATAGACGCTAGAGGCCATGATCTTTAGCCTTTTTTTTGGAGCAACCGACTCCCGTGCAAAGAATTGCCGATTCAACCCCAGCTCAGCAAGGGTTAGGCGCAGTAGGACCAGTGGGTTACACATGGGGACTCGTCCGGGATGGGAGTAAGATTCAGGTGGCTGAGAGTAACATAGGCCAGCTAGTCAAATGCTATGCTGGTAAACCTCACTCCTCTGACCTCAACATATGCTCTAGCAACAAATGCTAGATGCCATGGTCTTTAGCCTCCTTGTTAGAGGAACCAACCCCCATGCAAAGAATCGAAAAGTGCAATCCCAGCTCAGTACTGGTTGGGTGCAGTAGGATTGGTGGGTTACATGTGGGGGCTCATCCGGGATGGGAGTGAGGTTTTGGGTGTTGAGTGTAACAGAGGCAGGTAATCCTCAATTCTCTGACCTCTAAAGGTGTTCTAGCAACAAACGCTAGAGGCCATGGTCTTTAGTCTGCTCGTTAGAGGAACCTACTCCCATGCAGAGTCGCCAGTTCAATCCCAGCTCAGCGCAAGTTGGGTACAGTAGTTGAAAGATTACATTATGGCAGGGCTCGAAATTGCGACCATTTTGGTAGTATATGCGCCCGAAATTTAAGCTATGGGACCTCATAATATATATTGAGAGCATTCGTGCGACTGCATATAATGGTTGTAGTGTGACCTGTTTTTTTTTTTTTTTTTTTTTTCAAAAAACGTGGTATAATCGGTCTTCCCTGCCCCTATATTGGTTTATATTAGCTGTCAATTACTCAACTTTCTGCTGTCAGATGACAGGGAGGGAGCTTTTGTGACCGCGGGGAATGCAAACGGCTAAAGAGTGAAAAGTACACTGATCTCGATGCGTTGCATTCACTGCGTGTTCAACCAACACAGTCTCACGGCAATTCGTAACATTTTAATACGTTTCCTTGTGAGATCAGGCTGCAACAGCGCAAATGTCCGCTAAAACACCATCGCCAAAGAAGCTCGCCTTTATTGAGTTTAAACTGATGCGGGTTATAACAAAGAACAGTATTGCGCCTGTGGTCATCGGGAGAATCCTGCTCTGCCCCCCTCATATTGGGCCGGCTGACTCGCATGCTTTTCCGCAAACACAGAAAGATGTAATTCAGCACGTAATGAGGCTGAGCATTAAAACGACACGAACCGAAACCAAAACTTTTATAAGTGAGACTTTTCTTCCGTTCTTTTGTCCATTCTTTCTTGAGGTGTATATCATTTTCCTATTTAATTACTGATGACTGCTTTGCAGCTTTCAGCGTTGAATTGAATGATTTATTATATTATTTTGTTTGTTTTGTAGCAGAAATATTATTTATTAAATTGACATGCATATAAAAACAATAGAACAAAATTAATATTTCTTACTACAATGCTTCATTTGTGTTTGATGCAAAAATATACATTTATTTTTCATAAATAGTAGGACTTTATATAGCAGATAACTTACATTAAAGCACATTCAAGGCAGCATGAAGATGAGAAATATAATTCATTATTAGTATTATTGTCATCATCGTCATCATTAATATTTTATAATTATTCAACATTCATTTTGGAATTATTGCACAAATATTAAGTCGTCACAGCATTAGTTAGATAGTTGTTTCTGGGTTTTGTTAGTCCCAATTGATGTTGTTTTCAAATACAATAAATCTCTTAATATACAACTTGTCAAATATATCATTCATTTTTGGTGGGTGCTCCTTAATTTTTTCTGGTGCTCCTAAATATTTCAGATTGGGAGCACTGGTGCTACCAAGTAAGAAAGTTAATTTCAAGCCCTGTTATGGATTTGAACCCTGACTAACAAGCTATAAGTGTCCAGTAGATTTTGCAGCACTGATAGAATACATGCAAATTTCCATGTTTTAAAAAGTAAATATGTAGTGCATATAGTTGATCTTTAAGGCCACTTTGGTGATTTCAGTCACAAAAGTGGGAAAGCTGAATTTATTTGCACATGTTTTTCCATGCATCTTAATTTGTTTTGCAGGTTATGCCACACTCTAAGAGGCCCAATCATACACCCGGAGCAATGCCGTACAAGTGTTTTTTTGCTATTTTCGGCCTGGTGCAGGTATTGTTGTCACAGTTTGGGCCACATTGTTTAATAAGCAAATGTATTTGCACCACTTTGTGCCCACATGGACATGCTGGTCTGAAAAGATGGTGTGTTAAGGCGCATTGTTGGTGTGTTGCTATTTTGAGTCAACAAAGTTTAGTTCACAGTTAAATCAGACACACCTGGGCTAGTTAATCAAGCTCTTGAGCTTTCTAGAAACATCCATGCAGATGTGTGGATGTAAGCTGGAGCTAAAATCTGCAGGACATTGGCCCCCAGGACTGAGTTTAGGTAACGCTGAACTAGACGCTGGTCTAAAGTCAATTGTGCAAGGGTTTTTGTTTTTTTGCCTTCATCACCGTGTCTTCTTCAAGAGGGCTTTGGTGGAATCCGGTTCTGTTGTCACTTTATTCATGACAATATACATTTGTTTAATGTTATTTTTACTAGAAGTATTTATTATATGCATATTTATATTTGTTTTCATAATATAAAATTTATATTATTTCATAATATAAAATTTTTCTGCTAACAAAGTCTACCAGGGTGCACAGCAAATGACTCTTAAAGGCAGTGGGAGATGAGACTCTGATTGGTTTAATATATGTTATGCTCAAAGCACACCCATAAGTCATTAAAATAAGCATGAACTTTTTTTCCGTCCATAAAATAGCAAAAGTAGATTTGAACATGCCCTTAGTTCTTTTGCGCCATCAGCTTTAGATTTTGCACTAAGATTGTTAAAAAAAAGAGCCCCAAATGTTTCTTAGATTATATGTTTTCATTTACTAATTGGGCAAGAACTAGCAGCAATTTTTACATCCAGTTTGGTTTCTTTTAATGTTTGCATGTCTTATTATCAGCCATGATTTTGCTAAAATGCTGTGTTTAAACACACACGTTAAAATAAAAAAATAAATATAATATAACATCATATTATTTATCGTAAATCATATCAAAGTAATTTATGATTAACTTGAACAAATTGTGGAAGAAAATATTATTAATCTATAGCTGAAAGTATGTAGATATAAATTATAAAATTTACAATTATAACTTTAATTGTAATAAAATGTAAATGTGCCAAAACTATTGCCACTGTACTTTAGTTAACTAATGGGAATGACCCATTCATTAAAGGATAATAACAAAAAATAAAAAAATTATATATATATATATATATATATATATATATATATATATATATATATATATATATATATATATATATATATAAGCATAATAGCAGTAATGATGATGGTAGTCATAATAACAAGAACAACAACTACTACTACTACAAAACATTGTTATGTTATAATAACACAAATGTTCAATCATGTATAATGAAATATAAATTGTTAAAGAAATATTTGTACAATTCTTATAATAATAATAATAATAATAATAATAATAATAATAATAATAATTTTTGTTTATTTTATAATAGCGTAACTGTTCTTCCACATTTTAAACATTCAAATTTCTTAAACAATTTTTGTTAATTTCTAAAGAAAAGAAAAGTATTATGTTAGATTAAATAAGTTGTGATTCTAACTACAAAACATTTTAAAAAGCCCCACAAGAACGCAATATTTTACTACAGTAAGCTTTTATATAATGTAATGTGTGTTACTGTACTACTTTAAAGTGTTAAGCTTGGTATTTTCCAGTGCTCTCTGTTAGTATGTAGGCTGTGCTTTAGTGCTGCTGAGTAACAGGCTGATGTGAGTTATTTGTCCAGATCATGACAGTGCAGATAAAGAGCCACTCCCTGAGTCCCCTGCAGTCGGGACATCCAGCAAACACACACTGACCTCTTCTGGACAACACTGGCAACACACACAGCTTCCTGACATTGTCATACTATTGTCCAGGGCTATTCAATTAGTTTGTCGTGGGCAGTGTTGGAAAGAGTACTGAAAAAGCATACTTAAGTAAAAGTACCATTACTTGCCTAAAAATGTAGCGTGAGAGTAGAGTAAAAGTACCTGTTGTAAATATTACTCAAAGTAGGACTAAAAAGTAGCCCTTTTAAAAGTACCCATGAGTAGTGAGTATTACGCTGTGAAAAGTTGATGCATTCACATGTAATTTGTGGATGCGTGTGTAAACGTAACATTCTGTAGTGCATTTAGTTATTGCCCAGCAGGCACACAATGTCATCAGATGCTAATATGAGGTTCGATTTAGGTTGTGATGTCGAGTGACCAAAATTCAATGTCTAGCCAGTTTCTAAGGACAACACTATTTTGATGTCCAATAATGACATCAAATAATGTTGATATTTGGTTGATTTTAGGTTGTGTTAGAAAGTGACCAAAATCCAATGTCGAGCCAACATCTTAAACCAACTTCCTATTGATGTCATATACTGACATTTATTTATTAGTTATGGCAACCAAAATTCAACGTCTGATAGGTTTTTTTTTTTTAGGTTGGACGTTGGACATCGGCCTGATGTTGAGTTCTGATGTTAAACTGGATTTTCATTTCCAAACAAAATGCAGCGTCTCCACGGCGTCAGGATACAATTTCAATCTGACGGCATGTTGACGTCTTGTGCCTGCTGGGTGTTTAAGGCCATTTTGGTCATCATACAGTAAATATCGATCATCTTCTCATCAGTGACATTCATCTAAACCAGGGGTGCCCATATTCGGTCCTGGAGGGCCAGTGTCCTGCAAAGTTTATGTAACCAAGGGGAGATGACACAGACAACTGAAGGTAGGATCCAAAAATGCAGGTTTAATCATCGTCAGGCAAGCAAAGGTCAACAGGTATAAACACATATGTGTAGGCAGTCCAGAATCGTAATCGGTAACAAGCGAGAGGTCAAAAAGGCAGGCAGCAGGCAGGGAAAACAAGAATACAAAGCTAGGTCGAAAACACAGGAAAACTAGACAGGAATAACGCGTTGTAATGTCATCTATACAGCTAACAAGACTCGGCCAAGTGAATGAGTGAGTGTGTAGCTTAAATAGTGTGTGCAATCAGTTTCTGACAATCCTCAGGTGGTGCGAGTAATCAGTCTAGATGAGGAAGCATGTGTGAGTGTGACCGGAGAGCATGTATGAAAATGTAGTCCAGAAATGGCGGATTTGTGGTTCATGGTTATTGAGAGTAAAATCCAGCGATCTTATGAAAGACCATCGCTGGTAATCGTGACAGTTTAGTTCCAATCCCAATTAGACGCACCTGGGCTAGCTAATTAATCTCATACTATACTTTCTACACACATCTGTGCAGGTGTGTTGAGGCAAGATGGAGGACATCGCAGGAATCTGCAGGACATCGGCCCTCCAGGACTGTGTTTGTTTCTCAATATGCATTCTTCAGCGGTCTTGCGCCCTCGTGTTCTCATGTATTGTCATCATCAGCTGCCCAAGTTCAGTTTCAATACTCAAGACCGCAAGAACAGAGGACACGTGAAACTTCCCGGATGCGATCTTGATATCGAGGATGCAACGATGGAGACTTGAGCGCCGAACTCGCTCTGGAAGTCCCAGAAGTCATTGCGACTGGAGGTGGGAAGCGCAGCATTTTATCTAGATTTATTATTAAAGTTCAGAGATTTAACTTTTTTACCTCAGGAGTTTCCGTAAATGAAACAGTAAAGGTAAACATTACCATAGACATCTTAATAAAGGAATAAACACATTAAGGGTGTTTGTTTGCTGAAATTCGTATTAAAATCAGTTTTATTTATATTGTGAAGAGTATATTGATAATGTTTTTATGCACAGTATATATTTTTAAAAGGGGGGAAAACAAATCTTTGTATGAATGCTATAATGTTTAAATAATTTACCATTTAAAACGTGTGAAGGTCATGTGACCATCAGGAAGAACGCAGCATCTCATTTCTCAAAGCACGCGTTCTCTGCCCTCGTGTTCTCCTGAGTTTGTACTGCCGAGGACACCTGGCAAGACCGGTATCCACAAGAACACAAGTCCGTTCTCTGCTTTCTTGGAATTAAGAAACAACCTGGGTTTGGGCATCCCTGATCTAAACAGTCTCTGGGTCAATGCGTGTAAAGATTTTAAACATCTTCTTGGACACTTTTAATGCTTCCAAACAGTTTGCTGCAATGTAAAGTGCACATGTATTGAAGTAGAAGGTAAATTGCATCATAATGAATTATGTATGATTTGATTGGACAGGAATTACAGGACTGATTTTTCTAATTCCCCTACACAAGAAAAAAAAAAGTAGTGACTGCAGGTTAAAGGAAAGTATTGAGAGTAAAAGTACAGATACTGCACTAAAAATGAACTCAAGTGAGAGTAAACATACACATTTGTAAAACTACTCTGTAAATTACAATTCCTGAGAAAAAGTAATTAATTACAGTAATTTGAGTATTTGTAATTAGTTACTTTACACCACTGGTCATGGGGGTCAGTTCATGAAAAGCATCCCAAATGAGGGGCTGGAGAGATATGACTTGCAAAATGAGTGATGATAAGAGCCCATATGTTGCATTTTTGCTCCTTAAGACACTCACGCTGGCTTTTTCTACATTAAAGTGTTAATATATTGTATTTTGAAACCACACAACATCTCTGCATTGTACAATGTGCCTTTTTTTGTTTACAAACATTCAAATGTTGTATTTCAAAGCACAACAAAAGCAGTGCATTATCACACATCTAATGTAAATTAAATCTTTATTTTAGGTAGTATTTGAATGAATTGTTGTTATCATCTGCATTCATGCATGCATTATAATTTTAATAATTCGTCTAAAATATCTTTTGTTTACATCACACTGAAAGCCACGCACAACTCTCAATGCTACAGTGTGAGATGGTTTCTACTCAGTGCGTCCAGGAGGTTTGAACACTTTGCTCCGCATGCGCATGCATACTGGTATATATTCTTATATTGAATAAAACGAACTTACGCGTGGAGAAGATGCGATATGTGAATGGCCTGCTGCTACAGTTAATCCAGTGTGTGTGCGTTTTAGCCTTGGTGTATAACATTTACATTTACATTTAGTCATTTAGCAGACGCTTTTATCCAAAGCGACTTACAAATGAGGATAAGGAAGCAATTTACACAACTAAGAGCAACAATGAATAAGTGCTGTAGGCAAGTTTCAGGTCTGTAAAGTCTAAGAAGGGAAGTATTAATAGTATTAGTTTTTTTTTTTTTTTTTTTTGATACAGTTAGTGTGATATTCAGAGAGGCAATTGCAGATTAGGAAGTGTAGTGGAGACTAAATAGTTGAGTTTTTATTAGTTTCTTGAAAGTAGCGAGTGACTCTGCTGTTCTGATGCAGTTAGGGAGTTCATTCCACCAACTGGGCAGATTGAGCGTGAGCGTTTGCGAAAGTGATTTCTTACCTCTTTGGGATGGAACCACGAGGCGATGTTCATTCACAGAACGCAAGTTTCTGGAGGGCACATAGATCTGCAGAAGTGAGCGCAGATAAGGAGGAGCAAGGCCAGAAGTCACTTTGTAGGCAAACATCAGAGCTTTGAATTTGATGTGAGCAGCAACTGGCATCCAGTGCAAACGGACTAGCAGCAGAGTGACATGTGCTTGTTTAGGTTCATTGAAGACCACTCGTGCTGCTGCATTCTGGAGCAGCTGAAGAGGCTTGATAGAGTTAGCTGGAAGCCCAGCTAGTAGTGAGTTGCAGTGATCCAGTTTGGAGAGAACAAGAGCTTGAACAAGGAGTTGAGCTGCATGTTCAGATAAGAAGGGTCGGATCTTTCTGATGTTATAGAGTGCGAATCTGCACGATCGAGCAGTTCTAGAAATGTGGTCAGAGAAGCTTAGTTGGTCATCAATCGTTACTCCAAGGCTTTTCACCATTTTGGATGCAGTAATGGTTGCCCCATCCATCTGGATTGAAAAGTTATGGTGTACAGTCGAGTTGGCAGAAACTACAAGCATTTCAGTTTTTGCGAGGTTCAGCTGAAGATGATGATCTTTCATTCAGTGTGAAATATCCAACAGGCAGGCTGAGATGCGAGCTGGAACCGAGGGATCATCAGGATGAAAAGAGAGGTATAGCTGGGTATCATCAGCATAGCAGTGGTAGGAGAATCCATGTCTCTGGATGACTGGTCTTAGAGATGATGTGTAGATGGAGAAGAGAAGTGGCCCAAGAACAGAGCCTTGAGGTACCCCAGTGTTTAGATGCTGTAGGTTGGACACCTCTCCCCTCCAAGACACCCTGAATGACCTGTCAGTGAGGTAAGATCTGAACCATTGTATAACAGTGCCCGCAACGCCCAGTGACTCAATCGTAGATAGCAGGATCTGGTGGTTGACAGTGTCAAAAGCAGCTGACAAGTCCAGCAAAATGAGGACTGATGATTTAGAGTCTGCTTTAGCCAGTCTGAGATCCTCCACGACCGAGAGCAGGGCAGTCTCAGTTGAGTGGCCTTTCTTAAAGCCGGATTGCTTGTTGTCCATGAGATTGTTTTGAGTAAGAAAGTCCAGGACTTGATTGAACACTACTTTCTCCAAAATCTTGGCCATGAATGGAAGCAGGGATACTGGTCTGTAGTTTTCAAGTAGCGTATGGTCCAGGTTGGGTTTCTTTAGCAGTGGGGTTGCCCTAGCCTGCTTAAATGAAGTGGGGAATAAACCAGAGTCAAGAGATTAGTTAATTATGTGAGTCAGTGTTGGTATGACTGCAGGAGAGATGGCTTGCAAGAGATGAGAGGGAATGGGATCGAGTGGACAGGTGGTTGCATGGCTAGATAGCACGAGTTTGGACACCTCAGACTCAGAGAGCTGAGAAAAAGAGGTGAGTGTGTGTGGTGTTGGTGGTGTACCTTGCGTGTTTGTTGTAGGTGCAGCAAATTGAGCACTGATTTTTGCAGTTTTGGTGCAAACGAATGTAGCAAAGTCATCAGTAGTAAGTGTGGAGGATGCGGGTGGAGGAGGAGGATAGAGGAAGGAGGAAAATGTTTTAAAAAGTAGGCAAGGATTAGTGGCATTGTTGATTTTCAGACGGTAATATGTCTGCTTTTAAGAAGTAACCTCAGCTGAGAAAGAGGACAGAAGAGTTTGGTATGTTAAGAGCTGTGCAGGATTTTTAGTTTTCCGCCAAATTCTCTCTCCAGCCCGAAGTTTTGAGCGATGCTCACGGAGAGCATCCGAGAGCCAGGGTGCAGGAGGACTGGACTGGCACGGGCTGGCCTGGATGCAAGAGGACATAATCAGTCTAGACATGATGCTAGTGTGGAGCAGAGTGTATCAGTGGCACTGTTCGTATCAAGTGCAGAGAGTTTGCAAGATGGAGGAAGAGAGTCTGAAACAATGGTGGATAGTCTATTGGGTGAGAGAGATCGTAGGTTTCTGCGAAAGGTAACCAGTGTTGGAGTGTGTGGTGGCTCAGGAGTAATGTGGATGTTGAGAGACAGAAGGAAATGATCGGATATTTGTAGTGGAGTTACTATTGTTTGATCAGTGAAGCAGTGTCGTGTGTAAATAAGGTCTAGCTGATTACCTGATTTGTGGGTAGCAGAGGTAGGTGCTCTTTTTAGGTCAAAAGAGGCAAGCAGAGTCTAAAAAAGTCTGCAGCTTGGGACCTTAAACTAAGGCACAGGTGGCATAACTTTGTTTAGTTGCAGCAGTTTTGTTCTGTGCAACAGAAGCCCGGCATTAAGAAGCCTTTAAGCTCAAGTAAAATAGTTACTAGTCCAAATAGTTTCAGCTGCTCGTGCCACTCGCCTAATGTCAGATGAAAGCCTTTAACTGCAGCTCGTGCTGTATTGAACAGACGCACATCACTTCATTACTATAGTGGCCATTTTTAGACTGAACTGAATTTATTTTTAATGTCTTGGTTGCAGTATTTGGAGGGCCATGATAAATTGCCTCGAACGTGGCTTGCGGGCCGCCAATTGAATACCCCTGCTATATTCCTTAGATTTTCAGCATTCATCCTGCAGATTTTACCTCCAACTTGCCTTAACATATGGACGAATGTTTCTAGAAAGACTAGTAAAACTGTGGTCACACTGCAGTTTTCTTCCCGTGGACTTCCATTCATACGCACGCGGATGCGTCAGATAAGAAACGCAAGCTCACGCGACAAGTTTAGCAGGTTGCTGTGTTGTAAAGTTCAAGCTTGATAAACTCTGACCTGCGAAATTGCATCACTTGACTGCGTGAGACCAATCGAGGACCAAAACATGGCCTCTCTGGACAGGAATTTCTTGGGCTGCATTCGAAACCGCCTACTACTCAATAGGTACTGAATTTGAATTTAAACGTACAACTCAATCGTTAGAAAAGTACGTTATACAGTATGAATGTGAGCAGTATGAATGGAATTTTGACGTACTAGGTTTGCCATTTTGTCATGGTTACATGACCTACCTGCGTCAGTTGCATCGCTTCAGTCCCATTTATGAATTATTTTGCGGGGCATCATGAGATGGGATGCACACTTCAGAATCTCGCCGGAAGTAGTAAGTCATCTGGGCATTTCTCGCATACTGATTTTCGAATTCTATGAATTCGGACATACTACTCGGCTCGCATACTGATTTTAGCGTACTATATAGTATAGAAGTATGTAGTTTCAGACACAGCCTAGTGTGACCGCAGCATACAAGCTTGATTACTTAGTACAGGTGAGTCTGATTGGGGTTGGAACTAAACTTTGCAGCACACCAGCCCAAGACAGAGTTTAGACACCCCTGCAAGAGCCAAACTGAAACAGAAACCCACCAATAGGATCAATCGCTATGTCCCTCCTCAGACATACCAAACACAGAATAAACAAGGTCAAGTTCATGATTTAAGAAGATTATAACAACTTAATTTAACTCAACTAACATCTAAGATCTTTTAATACAGTGAGCTGGATTGCATGAACATCCCTTTTAATCCCATACAGAAATCTGCAGATTCTTGAGTCTATCGTTTAATCTATTTTAATAAGTAAATGTGTGTACATTTATTAGGTACACCTGTCCAACTGCTTGTTATCGCAAATTTCTAATCAGCCAATCACATGGCGACAACTCAATGCATTTAGGCATGCAGAGATGGTCAAGACGATCAGCTGCAGTTAAAAATGAGTATTAGAATGGTGATTTAGGTGACTGAATGTGGCATGGTTATTGGTGCCAGATGGGCTGGTCTGAGTATCTGCTGATCTACTGAAATTTTCATGCACAACCATCCTTAGAGTTTAAAAGCAATGGTCCAAATAAAAGAAAATATCCAGAGAGAAGCAATTCTGTGGGCACAAATGCCTTGATGCCAGAGGAAAATGGTCAGTATGGTTCGAGCTGATAAAAAGGCAACAGTAACTCAAATAACCACTCGTTACAACCAAGGTCTACAGAAGAGCATCTCTGAACAAACACAACACATCAAACCTTGAGGTGGATGGGCTACAGCAGCAAACCACCACACTGGGTGCCACTCCTGTCAGCTAAGAACAGGAAACTGAGGCTAAAATTCACGGAGGCTCACCAAAATTGGACAATAGAAGATTGGACAAACGTTGCCTGGTCTGACGAGTCTCAATTCTCAATTTTCCTGCAACGTTCGGATGATAGGGTCAGAATTTGGCATCAATAACATCAAAGCATGGATCTATCCTGCCTTGTATCAAGGGTTCAGGCTGGTGGTGGTGTAATGGTGTGGGGAATAATTCTTGGCACATATTTGGCTCATTAATATAAATTTAGCATCATGTCAAACCACAGCCTCTTTGAGTATTGCTGCTGATTATGTCTATCCCTTTATCACCACAGTGTACCCATCTTCTGAATGCTACTTCCAGCAGGATAACACCCCATGTCATAAATAGTGAATCATCTCATAATGGTTTCTTGAACATGACAATGAGTTCACTGTACTTAAATGACCTAAAGAGTCACCTCAATCCAATAGAGCACCTTTTGGAGATTCGCATAATGGATGTACAACTGACAAATCTGTAGCAACTGCGTGATGCTATGTCAAAATGGACCAAAATCTCAGGTTAATATTTCCACTACCTTGTTGAATCTATGCCATGAAGGATTAAGGCAGTTCTGAAGGCAAAAGTGGGTCCAACCCAGTACTAGTAAGGTGTATCTAATAAAGTGGCCGGTGAGTGTATATATTTATTCAGTTTTTATTATAATTACAGTAAAATTATTGTGAATGCAAATTTTGGATAAATTATGTACAATAGAATTTGTAAAATAATATTTTCTGTCTTTTGGTGGATGTATTATGAGAGAAACGCTGTAGCTATAATTTACAAAACAAGTGGTTCTAATTGTATTTAGATTGTACTTTTTTTCTTTACATTTTCAGTTTCTATATTGTCAAAACAGTTCTGCATAAATCCACAGATTTTTTTTTCACAAAATGATCTGCAGAAGCAAAAAATCTCCTGCTGTGTCTTTTTTAGCTTTTTTTTTTTTTAAGCTTACTTCTTTTACAATTTAATTGGAAAAAAAATTATCAGACAATTTTTAGATTCATTGCACAAAAAGTAAAACATTTACTGTAATATACTGGTTGTTATTTTTATATTATGTAAATTAGTCATTTTCATCCAAGTGAAATCATAAATGTCTTTATCTTGTTACACCCAATTGAATTAAATTTTTCTGAGTAACTCTGAGTAATAAATTAAGTTGTAAATAACTATTAAATAGTTTTACATAATTTAACTAAATCCACTTTTAGAGTATGTTTATATGACCACATGTCAGCGGACTACACATAAATAATTAGGTTAAGAATGCACATGTAAACACTCAGAAATTATAAACGTTTTAGATCAATAGCAGAGAACTAAAAAAAACTGCACAACATGACACTGTGTACATTTACTGCTTCGTACAATGTGTGGAATGTTGCCTGTCATTTTTAAACAAACACTCTTGTGACATAATCCCATAACATTGCATAAAAAATTCAGTGAGCTTCTTATCTAGTTCTGTGCGAAACATTTGGCACTCTGATCAAATAAGAAGTGATGAAGGAGTTGATGTAAAAGTGTTGACATTGCAGTGGATCACTTATTATAGTTGATCATAGTCAATTAATGATTTCAAAATATCACAAATATGACGTTGATACAAGGTAATTCTGTAAATGAAAACTAAAACTGTGACTAAACAATCAGTCAAAAAAATGTTAACTGAAATTACATTCTCAGAGATGGGTTGCAGCTGAAAGGGCATCCGCTGTGTACAACATATGCAGGATGCAGTTTTTCCCGCTGTGGCGACCCCTGATTAAAAAGGAACTAAGCCGAAAAAAATGAATGAATGAAACAAAGAATTAAATGATTAGTGTCATTATTTTAAATCAATCAATAAAAAATTAACAACAGCCACTAAAAATCTGAAATAAAAATCGTTAGGAAAAAGTAAATAATTGTGAAAAAAACTGACCTGTGTCTGTTTAGAGAAAAAACAGTAGATGGCGCCTTAAAGGAGAAGATGCATGATTGTATACAAAAAATATCTGTATACCCTAAAAATGCCCATATATATCCATAAATCAGCAGTTTATCATATTTTGTGATCAATGTTTTAATTTTCTCCATACTGTATATTTATGCTTATGAATTGAATTATAGGACCTTGATTTTTCTTTCAGCAACTTTTAACCTTGAAAAGTTGGAAAAAGTGACTTCTTTTAAGTTTAATTTTTATAAGTTTAAAGTGATATATTGTCTGGCTTGGAGTTGTACATACAGTATATGTGATGTGTGTAAATGTGGTGATTTAAAAGAATTTTTTGTCATCGAGATAAAATGTTACCCTTTATACTGTAGAAAAAGAAACAGTTGTAAAACAGAAGAGTATATACAGGAATCAGAGAGTGAAATTCAGTACTTTTTAGACCTTTGTAAGACTCTTTCCATACATTAAAAGACCTTATAACTTTAGGTTTCAACCAGAAACACTGGCAAGATTTTAAATTACAGTATATTTACAAAATATTAATGTAAAAAACAAATCCAAAACTAAACATTATTCATATACTGAATGAAAATTTGTTAAACTAGATAATTCAGCAGGTTGGCGCCTATAGAACTGCAGAAATAATGGTGATGCCTTGGTAACTGCAATAAACAAAGCAGCATGATGTCAAATCTAGTAGGATTTTACTGATTTCCTGAACTACACAACATTCTGATATTGGCAAATTTACTTTAAAAAAACATTAACAAACAACTATACATTGCATGATTAAACATGATCCAAAATTGAATACCTTGCAAAATTGCATTTAAGACTTTTTAATACTTATTGCGGGCCTTAAATTTATCTTCATTGATTTATCAACTTTCCATACTGTTTGAGATCCCGCAGACAACCTGTATATTAAATGTGAATTATTTTTAATTGTGTCTATATAGGCAGTGAAACTTTTTTCAGTGTTTATTACACTTTGTTAACTCAATTGCTCATTTTGTTTTGTTTTAAAGTCTTTAATTTTGATATTAAGCCTTGAAGGGCAGGCGAGGCAGTGGCGCAGTGGGTAGTGCTGTTGCCTCACAGCAAGAAGAATGCTGGGTCGCTAGTTCGACCCTCGGCTCAGTTGGCGTTTCTATGTGGAGTTTGCATGTTCTCCCTGCCTTTGCGTGGGTTTCCTTTGGGTGCTCCGGTTTCCCCCACAGTCCAAAGACATGCCATACAGGTGAATTGGGTAGGCTAAATTGTCCGTGTATAAGTGTGTGTGTTTCCCAGAGATGGGTTGCGGAAGGGCATCCGGTGCGTAAAAACTTGCTGGATAAGTTGGCGGTTCATTCCGCCGACTAAGCCGACAAGAAAATGAATGAATGAATTTAGGGCAAATACTTAATTTAATTCATGGGGCATAAATATAATTCATATAAACCATGTATGTCAATAAATATTACCATTATGGTTGTCGCGATACAATTAATTAATCTTATAATACTACCAGCTGAAGTATCACGATGCCAAGTAGTATTGCGATACTGTAATTCATAGCTCAAATTATAAAGAAAAATGTGTGAGCATTTTAGTGTGTTTTCCACATGCAACATAGGTAAACCATTGATGACAATAGTACCGTTTACAAACTACAGTGGCAAAGCCAGTATTTTGGAGCTTTAGTATCACGATACTGGTAAACTGTGCAACACTAACTACCATATTAAATGCATTAAATTTAAATCTGCACTGAACAAAATATTTAGCACAGCCTTGTATGCTAAATTTTAACAAGAAAGAATATTAATCCTAAAACACTAAATAAATGTTATAGAAAGCAAAAGAAAAACAAAAAAAACTTTCAAACATCAACCTATATATATATATATAATTTATTTATTATTTTATTATTATTTTTTTAATTAATAAGCAGACTGGGTGTTTTTTAAATTAATACTTCAATTAATGATCTGTCAGATAGAGCCTTTTAATTCTAAAAAGTCATTTTAAACTTGAAATTATAAGCTTCCATCTGCGTTTGCCCTGTTTTTAACCCCAATTTGTAAATTTGAGAGAACTTTGATCATTTACATTTAGAGTACATTTAGGGTCTCTATCATATTAATGTATGAAAGAGAACTGGTACACACATTTTGTTTCCTATGTGAAATGCAAAAACTTTGAAGCTCAGGATCTCAAAATCATTAAGAACGCAGATAAAATCTTATAATTCCAAGGCGACGTGTGTAACCAATTGAAGGTGTGCAAATAAAACATTTTTTTAAGCAATCCCTTTAAGTGGACTATACTTTAAAAGGCTACTTGATTGACTGTGTGTGTACATTGACCCTAAATGATTAATCCACCCAAAACAAAAATGGGTTAATATACTAAAAATAATGTATTTATTTATTTTCATGCCAGCTAAGATGTAGGTGACTTTTTCATTACTAAAACACTAAAGACTGTAAAATGCTAATCAATACCAGCTACCCATCAATATCAGGTGGTAAAATATACAAATGTTGAAACAACTTTACAATTATTTCACTTAAAAACTAAACATAAATAGCACATTGTTACTTTTGACTCCACCAGTGGGGCAAAAAGAAACACACAGGTGGGTGGGTCAGTAAGACGGCAATGTACTATACTTCTTAAGTGAGCAATCTTTTTGAACAGTGGTTGGCTTTGTAAGTTAGTTAACTCAGTAATTATCTACTCACCGTCATCTAGCAAACATGGACCCCTTTCTTTCATTTGTGGAACACAAAATAGTAACACTTTAGTTGAATTCCTAATAATATTCCTCCTATTAACAACTGACTTTAATATCTGCTGTAAATGTTGGCCATTTATTAGTATACTACTTGTCAACCATAACCTTATAAAGCATAAAAAAGTAAATAACGTGTTTGGAATGGCATGATGGTAAATAAAAGATCTATTTTGGTGTATGTGAAGTGGTCAAAAACTTTATAAACTCACTGTATTAAGAACCAATCCAGCTGAAAACGGTTTGTTTAATTTATAACAGGACGAATATGAAAAAAGGTATCTGCTGTCCTCATGTGGCTATACGAGAAAACACCAGCTGTTTTACGCTTTAAGCCGTTTTTTTTAGTTTTAGTTTTTTTTTTTTTTTTTTGCATTATTTCTGATAATATTTTTTTTATTGGAGAAAATCTTATTTGTTTTTAGTTTTGTTTTGAAATCATTATAAGGTCTATATCGTTAGGCTATATTATTTAATTATTATTATTATTATTAATATTATTATTAAATTTTATATATATATATATATATATATATATATATATATATATATATATATATATATATATATATATATATATATATATATTTATATATATATATATATATATATTTATATATATATATATATATTTATATATATATATATATATATATATATATATATATATATATATATATATATATATATATATATATATATATATATATATATATATATATATATATATATATATAAGGTTGAAGTCGGAATTATTAGTCCCACCATATGTCTGATAATATTTTTATCTTCTTAACAATTTTTTTTTATTATTTTGGCTAGAATGAAAGCAGTTTTACATTAAAAAATATAAAAAAAACATTTTATGGTCAAAATTATTAGCCCCTTTAAGCTACTTTGTTTTTGATAGTCTAAAGAACAAACCATTATTATACAATAACTTGCCTAATTACCCTAACCTGCCTAGTTAACCTAATTATCCTAGTTAAGCTTTTAAGTGTCACTTTAAGCTGTATAAAAGTGTCCTGAAAAATATCTAGTGAAATATTATTTACTGTCATCATGGAAATAAATCAGTTATTAGAAATGAGTTATCAAAACTATTATGTTTAAAAATGTGTTGAAAAAAATATTCTCTCCAGTAAACAGAAATTGGGGAAAAAATTAACGGTACCTAATAATTCAGGGGGGCAAGTGTGTGTATATATATATATATATATATATATATATATATATATATATATATATATATATATATATATATATATATATATATATATATATATATATATATATATATATATATATTCCATGAAGATATTTTATACATTTTATAATGTAATCATATCAAATTTCAATTTTTGTTTTATAATGTGGATATTTTGAAAAAATGAAAACTCCTCCATCATTTTGGCTACTTATCCATGCTCTCCTTCAAAACAAAATCGACTTTTTTCTGTTGAGCACTGAAGCTTTTACCTAAAGTTACGTTGTGATTTATCTTTCACTCAAAACACACTGTGAATGAGCGATTCAAATGTAAGTTTCAAACTTCAGATTTTCCTATGATTCATTTTATAACATACTTTGTGGCCACCTACTGGACTATAATTAAATTGCTAACTATTATTTCTTAAACCAGTGTTTCTCAACCACGTTTCTGGAGGCCCACTAACACTGCATGTTGTGGATCTCCTTTGTCTGTTACACCCATTACAGGTCTTTTAGTCTTTGCCAATGAGCTGATGATCTGAATGAGATGTGTTTGGTTAAGAAGATATGGAAAATGTGCAGAGTTGTCCTCCAGGAACAAGGAATCTTAAAGGAAACACTTAAAATCTCTTAAAGGAATCTCTTAAAATGAAAATTTATGGACTATTTAGTCACCCAAGTGGTTTTAATCTTTCTTCTGTTTCTTTCTTCTGTTAAACAAAAATTAAGATACTTTAAAGCAAGCTAAAAACCTTATTTTGACCTCCATAGTACAAAAAATACTTTGGAAGACAACGGTAACAGCATTTTTCACAATATGTATCTATTTGTTTTTAACAGAAGAAAGATACTCACAAAGGTTTGAAACAAGTAAAGGGTAAGTGATGAGTAACTGAAATATATTTTAAGAATATTGCAATGGGATATAACTTAATGCATAAATGTATTCCACAGAAATTTAAGCACATATTTTTATGATTTAAAATCATTTTGTTAACAAAGAAATCATTTTGTTCAATATAATAACTGCATAAAAAATGAAGAGTGAAGCACACTAAGAATTGAATCTGATTTCATTCAGTAACAATATGCACATATTCTTTCCTTTTTTTAAGCTGTAATTGTAGATTTGTTGCTTTTTTGTTACTAAGTGTAACACGGGGTGTGACATTGACAACAGGGGTGAGGATCCACATGCAGGTTTTTATTCGGTAGTCAGGCAACAGTGGTCAACACAGGGCAAACAGATGTGTGAGGGCAATCCAGAGTCGAAGTCAAATTAACAGGCAGATGGTCAGAGGCAGGCAGCAAACAGAATTAAACAAAATGAACGAGGCAAGGATCATAAACACAGCAAAGGCAGACAAAGGAATACGAGTTGTAGCGTCACTTAAAACAGATAACAAGACTCATCCATGAAGGTTTCAAAGTGAGCTGTTTATATGTGTGTAATCAGTGCTTCAGCAGCATCAGGTGTGTGTATGCAATCAGTCAGGATCTGGAACCGGTTGTGTGTGTGGAGCATGAATGGTTCTTGTAGTCCAATTACCAGCAGATTTGTAGTTCATGTGAATGTGAGTGTGTACCAGCGACCTCTGGTGGTTTGATTGCTGGTGAACATGACACTAAGGGTGCTTTCACACCTACACTTTTGTTTCGGAACCTGTCTTGTTTGCCCAGTTAGCACGGTTCGTTTGGCATATGTGAAACCACCAATCGTTCTTGGATCCGCGGCAAATCAATCGCTCCGAGATCGCTTGAATGAGGTGGTCTCGGCTCGATTGAAACGAACTCTGGAGCGGATCGATTGCAGTGAGAAAGCGATACGACCTGGGTTATATCACTGTGTTTTATGGATATGTAACAGGCATACGGCTAAATAAAGAGAGAATTATGAGTAGTGCAGGAAGTTTTGCGAGTCTTCGGATACCCACAAACGAATGATAATCTCCCGGTAATGTCTCCCTCCCGGTCCTCAAATAGGCTACGTCGCGCACCCTTCTCACCCCTCCCCACCGCATCTCTCCTCACTCTTCAGACATGTCACGCGCACCTTGTCAAACTCCACCAAACCACCACCTCTCCTGACAGCTTTTTCCTCTCCATTCAGCGATTCATTTGTTCCCAAACCCCTCCTTAGTGCGAAGCTAATCTGCGCTGATTGGACTGATGACCCAGTCTATTGCGATTGGTCAACTACATTTAGCATGAGACTACGGCACGGCTAAAGCATGAAGTAGCAGTAAGTTTGTGAGAGCCCAATACAGGAATGCAATAAAACAATGCAGTTAAACACCAGCATATTACCCTAACCCCAAGTAATAACAATGACACACATTCAGTATTAATCCACACAGTGGCAAAAGTTAAACTATTTTAAAATTGACATCGCGTGTGAGGAACAGCTGAGGTGGCCATAGCAAAGATAAACAGCAGAGGATCACCAGTTCAGAAACGCATTTCAATCGGTAAATGAAGTAGCACGCATCACGTTTTTAATGCGGCTTTGAATGCGATATGTGAACAGCCTATAAAGACTTAGCCTGAGAGACAGATCTTTAATACTTGATTACAAGCCGCGCAGGGCGATTACAACTTATAACACATAGTTAAACATCTATTTTGTAAACTACACAAAACGAGGCAACAATTTTAATTACACTTGCATGTTATGATGCCGAGGAAGAAGAAACTGGTCCAAATGAACTGCAACAGTAACTGACAAAGTCCCGTATCTCTGCTGCTCCTATAGCAAACGGCCGACGAATCTTGTGTTGCAGTGTAGGTTATTGTATCAATCATCAAAAAAATGACAGGAGCAAACACAGCTCTACAGTAGGTTGGCTATACTGTTGTTTTGTTGTGAAAATGAACTTTAACCCTTTATTCCCCTCAGTCGAATCTCCATCTGTCAGTAATCATCATTTTCACGTCATGATCAGTCCCGGGATCCCCCGCTCCTACGCTAGTGTCTGAAGTGAAAGCATGGAGTTCTCTGGAACTACATATTTGGTGATGTACTGTGTTGAAGTCGATGCGATCAATCAAAAGATTCAAACCTAACTCAATTTGTTTATTCGACTCTGAGTCAACTATTGCGCTAAAGAATCAATAGTTTTAAAGCATTGCACTTTCAGATTTAAACTTCAGCTGGATGTTTTCATTCACTGATGCTGTTCGCACCAGACGCAGAATGCGCAGATAAATCTCGCTATTTGCGCGTAAATAGCCGCGTGAACATTTAAGTTTACTTCCTTCATTCGCGCATCAAATTCACTTCAAAACAGATGCGGATTCGCGTGATGGGCAGGGCTTCTGTCTACCCGGTGACTCTAGCTTCATTGCTAAATGGCTAACATGGATTTTATTAAGAAAATAACAGTGTTTATGTGCTTTATGAAGGCTGAAAAACAGCGTTGATATGATTGGGGCTGTGTCTGAGTCCACTAGATCCTTTCAGAGGTGCATCCAGCTTTGTAAGCTCATAAACGCCTCCTAAAACTTAACCTGGATGATGGAGGCTTTCAACGGTACTTTTGACTGAGCCGAGCCCGGTTTGACGCACTGTTGTCAGTATCGGCTGGAGGATTTCCCCCAGGACACCAACAACAAGCATACGTCACAATCACGCTCCCACAAGAGCAAGCTCCTGATTGATTAACGTGGCGCCAATGTCCGCTAAAGTTCAGATTTTTGAGCTCGAGTGATTCACGCGAACCACGCGTCAAACGTGCAAAACGTTCAATTTGCGCCACGCCATTTGTGCATATCGTGCCACAGGATGACGATTCACGCTTATCGCGCCACAGGATGACGATTCGCGCATTTGCATTGACTTAACATGTAAATCACTCGCGCTTCACATGCCCTTCACGTCTGCTATGTACACAGCATTAGAGCTATGTTACACACTGCATGGAAGCTCATTTTCAAAAATCCATAATAGGGGCTCTTTAAGTTTGGCTACAAACATCATGGTAACAGGACTTGTTTGGTTATAAAACTAGTAATTAATACGTTAACTATAAAATGTTCATGGTTCATTCTCGTAACAAAGTGCTTTACCATTAGGTCTAATAATAGTCCATTGCTGCCATCTCTAGGCCTTGATTGTTACCTCACAAACGATAAGCACAAGTAATAGCGCTCAAATATGAATGAATGCAAATTAATGTGTTTAGATGCTAGTGCAACATTATTCTAAATCAAAAGGACTAAACTAAATAAAACTTACATTTCAGTACTGCAATTACAAGTCTATGTTTAGCCTAATATAACATTATAATAGCTTATACCGTCAGGCTATGAAAATAAAATATATATTTAAAAGCCCAAACACCTTATATGCGATTGACTTTAATTACTTGAAGGAATATCATACATATCACAAGGTATTTTGCCAAAAAAAAAGACAGGTAAGCAAATTTAAGTTTTTTTGGGGCTAGAGATTACACATAACCGGACTGGGTTGGGTCTATACTTCACCGAGAAACTGAAACTACGTCTATTACTTGCAGGTTCCTCATAAACGTTATTGACTTTTCTTACATGATGGAATATCATACATATCATAAGCTTTATTTAGCAAAAAAACAACATGCAACCAAATATAACGTTTTTCAGGCTAAAACTGGATTACACATAGCCGGACTAGATCTGGGCTATACTTCACCTTGCCGGTGAAATGACGGCTGTTGCTTGCTGGGTACATTATTACTGTCACGACGCAGTGGTGCATTAGGTAATGCTGTTGCCTCACAGAAGGTCGCTGGTTTGAGCCTCGGCTGGGTCAGTTGTCATTTCTGTTTGGAGTTTGCATGTTCTCCCTTCGTTTGCATGGGTTTCCTCCAGGAGCTCCGGTTTCCTCCACAGTCCAAAGACATGCGGTATAGGTGAATTGGGTAAGCTAATTGTCCATAGTGTATGAGTGTGTATGGATGTTTCCCAGAGATGGGTTGCAGCTGAAAGGGCATCCGCTGAGTAAGACATATGCTTGATTAGTTGGTGGTTCATAAATGAACCCCCCCCCCCCCCCCTGCTGAAAAATCCAGCTTAAACTTGCCTAGGCTGAAAGGCTGGTTTTAGCTGGTCGACCAGGCTGGTTTTAGAGGGGTTTTGGCCACTTGCAGGCTGGTTTCCAGCCATTTCCAGCCTGGTCTTAGCTGGTCAGGCTGGGAAATGACCAGCTAAAACCAGCTTGACCAGCCAAGCCAAGCTGGGTGTCCAGCCAAAACCACCTATATCCAGCTTAAACCAGGCTGGTTAAGCTGGTTTTAGCTGGTTTTATCGACACGATAAAGGAAAAGCACAGAATAGCTTTGGGTGAACTATCCCTTTAAGATGTTTTTTTTTTTCTTGGATATGCTTCTGTTTTTCTCTCTTATTTCGTCTTCAAGAGTGTCCACCAAAATGAAATGGTTTAAACTAATAAACTAAGTTCAAACTATACATTCCTCACTCACAGGTTTACATTTTCCCAGATAGCAGGCAGTAATCGGCCCGAGCTCGGCTGCCCCCCGGCGCCTCCGGCTCCGACTCGGCATCGGCGAGTGTTATCAGGGCCGAGTGCGGCCCGCAGCTCGCTCGCGCACATGCGGTTGTGATGCGGCTGTAAAGCACTGGCCCGATTCCGGTCAACCATATCCTGGCCGCTTTTGGCAAGGAGTCGGCTGATGGCAACCGATTAAGTTCTTATTTTATCTAGTAATCTGTTAGCTCCACGTTTAATGATAATTTGAGAAAATATTCATGGTACGATAGCAAAAAAAAAAAAAAAAAAGAATATTTTGTGTGGATGGTCGCAATGTTTAGACGCAAACAAAACAATATTATTTATAAATAGATTATACATGTCATCTAGAGAAAAACTATGTAAAATTCGCTTATTTTTGAGATAGCATGCTCCTGTGCTGACTGTTTTTTTTTTTAAGCAGAAGTTGGTTTCATAATAAACACATGCGTTACTAAACTCCTGATCTAAACTCCAATCCAGACGGTGGCGGTAATGCTCCAAAAAGCTGGTTGTCAACCACCATGGCACGAAGATCACAAGAAGAAAAAGTTTGGTTTTTCAAAGAGTTCACGTGGTTTCCGGTCAGAAAGGTAAGCTTTTTACTGCTTGTGTTCTGTATAATTAGCGAATTTAGAGCTTAAAACATTTCCACGGTGTTTGGTTGTAACAGCGTTTAGTAATTTAAAACAGTTTGATACGAAATGTAACTTGCTTTAAGAAACACGACTGGAGCTAATGTATGCTAACGCTAACAGTTACAAACACGTCTGAAAGTTCCTTTTCCTTTTACACAATGTTAGATTGTAACGTGTGTAGTAACTGAAAACTATTTTAATTATTTTAAAGAAACATGAAACGAATTTGTGTGTATGCTAACTTTGCGTTAAAGAAAGTTTCTGTAGACGAATCCATTAACTAACTTGGCAAAACGTGTTTTTTCCCTGATTTAACATTATAAAGTACCGTGGATGTTGAAAAAATCATTGTACAGGCGTATACTTATCCAACAGTATTAATTCTGTGATTATGTGTAAATAAAAACTAATCGTTTTGGATTAATAAAATATTATTGTTTATCTTGTTTATGCAGTTAGTCACGAAAATGATCGAAACTCGACTGTTTACTATTCTCTTTAAATTATCCAAGAGAAATATATTACTGTGCACTTTAATTCATATGTGTTAGCCTATGTGAATCAATTATATCTTTTGTTCAAGCTGTAATGGTCAGTTAATGTAAAACTGAACGTCTTAAAGCAGATTTTGATGTTTTTTTTTATGTTATTGACAGTGATAAATTCTGATTTAAATGAATGGGTAACAATATTTGTTGGTTAAGTCTTATTGTTCTTGTTTAACAAAGGTTAGTGAGATCATTTTGCAGCACATCACGACCAAAGAAGTCAATGGCACACTCTTTTGAACGTGAATAGGCATGTTATAGTTGTGTGCTAAAAGTCCATTATAAGCTGTAAACTGCTGATACATTTTCAACATAGATTGAGCTTTTCAGACATTACATTACTAATTGCTTCACAAACAGCTGAAATGGTTTATTGTTATTGGCTATCATCATCATCAAACATTTTTCACAATGGTAGGTTAATCTTCATGGGTACAGAATAATGCATGTGCTTGACCATCTTACAAATCTATGTCTCAGATTCATAAGGCTGTCACTCTGCATGAATCTCTGAATAAATCTTGTGCAACCTTCTGTGTACTGATTATTTACACTATAGGTATTATATGCATTAATTAACTTTGATAGTATTTCAGGATTTGAACTTTTCTTTACAGGAGGTTAACAACAATGTGATGGTTTATTATAGATGCATATGAGGAAGCTCGACTCAAACATCCACACGCAACTGTGATTTCTGACTGGTAGACAGATGAGGATGATGATCGCCTGTCATACATCTAAAGACAGAACAGGTTTGTTTGCAATTATTTTAAACACATACTGTCAACATTATGTCATTGATCTATTACAACCTGTGAGTTTTGCCCTGACACTATACTAAAGTGATGTTTTGTTTTGTAAATGTATCTGATTAAGGGACAGTATAGACACATCTATACCGTGATGAAGAAAAATTACTTGGAACAAAGAGGCTGGATAAAAGGCAGGTATGAAGATTTCAGAAATCAATGCAGCACCACAAGTACCATCACCATCAATGACTATGGCAGAAATCTTAAGACCACCATCAAGATGCACAGATACTGTACATTCCAGTACACCAGGCGTG